>NC_030429.2:1065000-1215000 GCF_001660625.3 Ictalurus punctatus
CTTTGTACCTTTCTCGGCTGAATTAACAATTATGTATACCACATATTCTTGTACCTTTAATGTCTGAGTCAACTTATGGATCTTTAGTAGCCTATGTCCCAAATTCGCACTTGTCACAAGTTCTCCTTTAAGCAGCACGCTGTGGAGCATGTGAGTGCTCCACAGCACCTGCTTTTCCCTTGTGGACAATCGTGACATTATGTCTCCTCCTCGTTCTATCATTGGCTATTGTTTCCCGTGTGTCTGAATTGCCCTCAGCCGTCAGCTATCACGACTCTGAGTGTGTTTGTATAAATACCACGCGCCTCCCAGCACACAGTGCGGAATATTCAATGAGTTATAGTCACTTAGTTTAGAGTCCTTATGATAGAGAACCATAGTCATAGTTCATGTCATGTTTCATGGTTCATGTTTAGGTTCATGTTTAGGTTAGTTAATTTAGTTCACGCTGGTTTCTCCGCCCCAGTCCCGCGCTATTGTTCATGTTTCTTGTTTTGTTCCTCGACCCTGTATTTCCGTGACCGCGACCTTGATTCCTGCCTCGCCCCTTTATGCCTGTTTGCCGATCGCCTGATCTTTGCATGTTACTGGATTATGTTTGTGGATCACGTTTTGGATTTGTCTGCCTGTCTCTCTCTTAAATAAACCTGTTCATACTGTGCTTGCATCCTACCTTATCTCCGTTACGTCACGATACCTGACAGCACTGTATAGAAAAGGGAACCCTTTTCTCCTTTATTTACGAGTATAAAAGAAAGAGTGTTCATGAGAATACAAACTCATTCATCTAAAGAAGCACGTTAAATTAGGAATTAAAGTGCTGAATGGAAGCAGAGTTGGTTACATTGCTTCGAGAGACACAGAGAGTCAGTAATCACTTCTGGAAGGAGCGATTTTATTTTGACATCAGAGGGTTGAGGCAGCCTCTAACAGAGCAAAGAAAAAACACATATTTGGTGCGAATAATTCATATATTAAATTTAACGGAAGTACAAGAAGAATTTCCCTACGTTAACTGGTGGAGACTGATAGAAAATAACTGGACAATTGATAATTTGGAAAAGCTGCTAGACAACTTTTTCCGACCTGAGTCTCCGTGGCATTTTGCCCTGGCATCCATAGTGCCAGGGGTTGAGCCATACCTCAGATTAGGAGAAAAGAGAGGTTTTGGAAAGGGAAAAGGGATAACTGGACAGATTATAAATAATCCAGCAATAGAGGCATCCCAAGTTCTGAGACAAGTTTATTGGGTAAAACAAGCAGCAGAGGGTGAACTTGCGTCATTAGATAAACACACGACAATGGGGGGACTTGTGGTGAAGATTATACCGAACAGCAACGGGCATCATCTGTCACTCAGACTGACTCAAGGAAGTGTTAAGATTTGGGGCAGATAAATTGTAAATTGGAGTTCTGTGGCATTAAAAAAGGGTCCAAGCATCCAAACAACATGAACTGGCAAAGAAGGCCACCCACAAGAGGACAGAGAGGAAGAGGCAGAACTGCTGCTGGTCCTCTTGGAGTATGCTGGGGATGTGGCCAAAGTGGACACACAAAACATCATTGCCCCACCAATCCATGGCACCAGCCTCCCTGGGTTAGAGGGGAGGGGAGCCAAATTCAGACCACTCGTGAACCTCCTCATGGCCCAATCAATCCATGGGGGAGGCCGAATCCGGGTTATTAGGGATGCCCAGGGAATCCTATTGGGGAGGGTCAGCTTCCACTTATAACAACTAATGCTGATCAAGAACCTATGCTGCAGGTAAATATTGAGGGCAGAATTACATCCATGATGGTAGACACTGGAGCTACTTACACATGTGTAAGTCCAAATTATGCCTCTCACCTCCCCATATCTGGCAGATTTGCTAAGACTGTAGGATTCTCGGGACACACGCAGCTGATTCCAATGACAGCTCCAGTTTGTCTACAAGCCAAAAATGCAGAGGTAAAAATACCGATTTTGGTATCAGATCATACTCCTGTCAATTTATTAGGAAGAGATGCGCTTTGTAAATTAAATCTCCAAATTTGGTGCTCTCCAGATGGAGTATACATAGACAGCAAGGGAATCAACACACAAATGTTTCTTTCAGAACCAAAAGCAAACATGTATTGGTTGGGAAAATTAGATGATGATGTAGAGAAAAGCATTATTAAGTGGGGAAATTACATTGAGGCTCAGATCCCTGGGGCTAAAAAGCCAGAAACTGTGATCCGGAAATTGAACAACGGTGGTTAAGCAGAACAAAGGAACATAAAGTTCCTATGACGTCACAGTACATCATCATAGGGGCACAGGGCGTGGCTATGCAAACTGACAGTTGCGAATTCATTGACAACTGGTTTCAGGTTCCAAATTCAGTACCACATGTGACACTTTATGTAAATAATGGATGGGAGTCAAAAGACTTGGGGCCTATGATGAAGGAGGCAGAAACAGCTGAGTGGGAAAGTACAGAGAATCTTTTGATTTTTCAATCTGCTGACAAAACATTCCTTAAAATTCTTTGTGCTTCCTGTGGAACTCCACAGGAGATAGTGATTGGCGACAACACCCAAATACAGATGCCAGAAACACAGGTGGTGAAATCTAAGATGGCTGAGTTGCTAAAAAACATGGAAGAACAGGTACCAATTGAACTGTGGTCTCAGCATGACACCGATGTGGGCCTAGTAAAATCTGCCAGAGCAGTTAAAATAGAATTGAAACCAGGTGTATGCTTTCCACAAAAGACTCAATACCCATTGCGTCCTGAGGCCGAACAAGGTATTAAAACAACCATTGAAGGATTAATCCAAGCGGGTGTGTTAACTGAAACATCAAGCTATTGTAACACCCCAATCTTACCCATTGCAAAATCAGACAAGTCAAAATGGCGTTTAGTTCATGATTTACGTGCAGTCAGTGATGTAGTACAAGACTGGCCAGCTGAGGTTCCTAATCCACACACGCTACTGACAAATGTTCCTCCTGATGCCAAGTATTTCACAGTGATTGACCTTTGCTCTGCTTTCTTTAGTGTCCCACTCGCAGAGGAAAGCAGGCAGTTGTTTGCCTTCACATATGCTGGTAAACAATACACATATACTAGAATGCCTCAAGGCTTTAAGCATTCTCCACATGTGTTTAATCAGGTACTAAAAGCTGATCTCGATGATCTTTGTTTGACAGATGTCTCCTTATGTACGTCGACAATTTACTAATTTGTTCCTCATCACTCGAACAATGCCACAGAGATTCTATCAAGGTATTGACTAAATTGGCAAAGGGAGGACACAAAGCCTCCAAATCAAAATTGCAGTATTGTCAATCACAGGTAGAGTATCTAGGACGATTGATTGCATACAGGACTAAGGCTGTATCCCCAACACAGCTTGAGGGCATAAGTAAAGCACCATTGCCACAGACGGTAGGACAAATGATGACTTTTTTGGGCTTGGATAAAGGGTGGTGGAAAGGCTTGGTTGAAAGGGTGAACAGTACTCTTAAAGCTAAGCTTAACAAGATCTGTGCTGACACTAAAGTTAATTGGGTAGATGCTCTACCACTTGCACTGATGACTTATCGCATGCAAACTAACAGAATCACGCATCTAACACCTCATGAAATGCTTACGGGCCGGCCCATGCCTGTACCATATTTGAGAGGTCCTTATGAAGGACCGCCACTGGAACAATTGCAAATGGAACTGAAAGCTTATATGCAACAACTAACTGCTATACATACAGCTATTTATTCACAGGAACGAAGCAGAGGCCCGAGAAAGGAAACGGTGGTTCCTTGTCCAGTGCCTCCTGGAGAACAGGTGTACCTAAGAGTGTTCAGGAGGAAGTGGAATGAGCCAAGAAGAGAGGGGACATACAAAGTGGTAAGAGCAACTCCAACAGCAATACAGGTAGAAGGAAGCACCACCTGGTATCATCTAAATCACCGCACTAGAGCACCTAGTTTGAGACCTGGGAGAAAGGAGGACCAGGTAATCCCAGGGGACAATCCAGGGGCTGACATCTCAGAGGAAAGGACAAGACAAGACGTGAGAGTGGGCCTAAAGGAAGGTAAGGGAGAATCACTGGACGGCTCAGGTGTTGGTGGAGAAAAAGGTCAGTCGGGGTCGCACCAACAGAGCCGGAGGAAGGAAGGGATCCTGCTGCCGAGGGCTTCTCTGGTGAGCCTGATACACCTGCTGAAGGAGAAAAAGCTAATGCATTGTCCATCGAGCCAGGAGAGGGGGATGAGCCATTCCCAAGCCATGAGCTGGAGAGAGAGGAAGTTCCTGGTGCTGAACATGGTGCTAGTGTACCTTTTGGAAATTTTCCCACTAACCCAGGCCCAGGCAGACATCCCTTCCAAGACAACCTTTCCAAAATTGACTAATCAGCCTTTGACTAATGTCCAGAACAGTACTGAACTAGAGCTGAATGAGACAATCAGTAAGGTAAAACATACGGCATATGTACTCATAAAATACCTCTATCAGGGCTATGTTGAATCAGCTTATACTGGACAACCCCAACAGAAGGCAGGGAAGAAATTTAAATCAAGGAGTGCTAGAGCAGCAACCAAGGAGAATTACTAGAAACAGCTCAAGAAAATGAATGGTATAAATGGGCGACATACACAGCAAAAGAGTCACAAATGAGTAATTGTCTAATATGTTCACCATCACCATTAAAAAGACTTATGGTGGTACCTAACCCATATGATTACAGACAATGTGCCGAATTTAATAAGGATTTCTGTCACTTGTGCCCAAAAATCAGACCATTCTGCCCTGACAAGTGCTTAGCTTTCCTAGGTAATCCAGATTACAGAATATATTATAACTCATCGCAATGGGGACTAGGGTGTCAATGCCTAGATGTACGAGTAGACCTCAAAAAGAGGGAAACTCTTGTAAAATATCAGCTTGATTACGCATTGGAACACGAGTGTTTTAATAGGTCACAGGGAAGCCATGATATGGGTAAATTTCAGGGTAATTGCACTGTAATGTGGCATCTAGATGAAAATTCCTTCTGGCAAAAGATGTCCTCAAGAAGACCGTATTTCATGCTACAGCGACAGTAGAAAAAAAAATAAGGGTAATAACGCCATCAAAATGTACTAACCGAACCTTGACATTCCCTTTGATATTCCCACATGCAGAACAAACAATAGCTGTAGCTGATTTCTTTTGGCTTTGTGGGGGCTGACGGTTGAGAGCCACTCTGCCCAAAGAATGGATGGGAATATGTACTAGAGTCCGTATGCTTCAGGAAGTCTCCATGACAAGCTGGGATGCAGCTCAGGTAGTTCAGGAGAGCAAAAATGGCAGTCGTCGACCAAAAAGGGCGTATTAGGCAGATCCCAAGGTGTATATAGACTCAATCGGGCAGCCAAGGGGCATACCAACAAAATACAAGGACAGGGATGAGGTTAAGTCAGGCTTTGAGTCCATACTAATTTGGATATCACCCAATAAAAATGTGGAGTGGATTAACTATATTTACTATAATCAGCAGAGCTTCATTAATTACACTGACGATGCATTGTCAGCATTAGGAGAGCAGTTGGATGCCACAAGTAAAATGACATGGCAGAATAGACAGGCCTTAAATTGGCTCCTGGCAAAAAAAAGGGGGTGTTTGTGTACTATTTGGGGATCAGTGTTGCATGTTTGTTCCTAACAACACTGCACCTGAGGGAACTTTCACTGAAGCAACGAGTAAAGTGAAGAACTTAAGACAGGAGGTTGCTGAGAATGCAGGTAGAGATGCACATGCTTGGGATTGGTTTGAGTCTATGTTTGGACAATGGGGGTCATGGCTTACAAAGCTGGGAGCAATTCTAAGGATTGTTATACTGGTTGTTGGACTACTGTTTTGTTGTGTGCTACCTATACTGAAATCCTTTCTGGTCAAAGCCACTGTTAAGTGTCACAATTCGGATGGTTGAGCCAGAAGCAGTTGCAGACGCAGATGCAGATAAGGACATTTATTTAAAGAAACGTACTAAGAAACAAATACACAATAACAACCTTGAAACACACTGTGGCAAGAAACAAACGTCGAGACATGAACAACGGGCGTCTAAGACAACGAAAGACAAACTAATGGTGCAGACAAGGACCATTTATACCCATGAGTGCTCATTAACCAAAACATGAATCAGGTGCAGGTGGTCATGTGACAACTAGTGCAGTGCAGTGGCTGATGGGAAGTGGAGTCCAGAGTTTCCCGATACGTGACAGAACCCTCCCCCAAGGGCGCTACTCCCGGAGCGCCCAAAATTATACGTCCTCCATCTGGTGGTCCTGGCCCCCTGGAGAAAATGTCCCCCGCAAAACCAGGAGGCCGGGCGGCTTCTACAATGGCACAGGGAGGCTGAGATATTTCCTCGGCAGAGCATGAAAGCGGTGCGACGCCCCCAGCTGAACTGGAAGGCCGAGAGAAGTCCCCCGTGCGCCAGGGAGAGGAGCGTGGGTCTCCTTGAAGCAGAAGGGGGGAACACTAGTTGCCATGGAGCAAGCGGCCTGAGCGACGACCTCAGCTGAGCGGGGAGCCTGAGCGACGACCTCAGCTGAGCGGGGAGCCTGAGCGACGACCTCAGCTGAGCGGGGAGCCTGAGCGACGACCTCAGCTGAGCGGGGAGCCTGAGCGACGACCTCAGCTGAGCGACGTCCACAGCTGAGCGGGGAGCCTGAGCGACGACCTCAGCTGAGCGGGGAGCCTGAGCGACGACCTCAGCTGAGCGGGGAGCCTGAGCGACGACCTCAGCTGAGCGGGGAGCCTGAGCGACGACCTCAGCTGAGCGGGGAGCCTGAGCGACGACCTCAGCTGAGCGACGTCCACAGCTGAGCGGGGAGCCTGAGCGACGACCTCAGCTGAGCGGGGAGCCTGAGCGACGTCCACAGCTGAGCGGGGCAGCGGGACAGCCTCCTCGGCTGTGCAGGGCAGCGGGACAGCCTCTTCGGCTGTGCAGGGCAGCGGGACAGCCTCCTTGGCCTGTCCCTCTGAGGTCACCATGTTGACCTCAGGTGAGAGCTCCACAGCTGAGACCTCCCCGTAGGCCTCAGGCTGGAGCTCTGCTGTACTCATTGCCCCCCCCAAAAAAAATTTCTGGGCCAGCCTTCACCTCTGGACTGTGCAGCAAGGTGTGCCTCCCCTGCAGTGGAAAGCCCCAGATGCCCAGGTTACTTTGCTGGCTGTGTCGCAAGGCGGACTGTGGCATGAGCGGAGCTTGGCGATGCGTGTCAGCGGACTGTGGCGTGAGCAAAGCTTGGCTGTGCGTGTCGGCGGACTGTGGGGTAAGCGGAGCTTGGCTGTGCGTGTCAGCGGACTGTGGCGTGAGCGGAGCTTGGCGGTGCGTGTCGGCAGCCTGTTGGCGCAATGTGGCAAAGTACTCCGCTAACATTGGTGGCATCCTGACACCCCAGATATCCATCTTGGCGCTCTGCTGCTCCTGATTGTAGGTCTTTCGTTCTGTCACAATTCAGATGGTTGAGCCAGAAGCAGTTGCAGACGCAGATGCAGATAAGGACATTTATTTAAAGAAACGTACTAAGAAACAAATACACAATAACAACCTTGAAACACACTGTGGCAAGAAACAAACATCAAGACATGAACAACGGGCGTCTAAGACAACGAAAGACAAACTAATGGTGCAGACAAGGACCATTTATACCCATTAACCAAAACATGAATCAGGTGCAGGTGGTCATGTGACAACTAGTGCAGTGCAGTGGCTGATGGGAAGTGGAGTCCAGAGTTTCCCGATACGTGACATTAAGCAAATTTTACTCATGACTGGGACAATTGTGGACTATGATCCGTGTAAGGGCAATGAACATTCAAAAAGACATTTTGATCGTATGCCCTCTAAGCCAGAGTGGATGTCTGATCAGCAGGATGGAACAGATTCCAGTTCCTCAAGTGAGGACGAAGAAGAAGCTTGATGAGCCATGCCCTGGGTGTAAGTACTAGCTTGACCTCTCCCCAAAGGTGGGCATCCTGCGATACGCAAAGTATCTGGGTCGAAGACAAACATTGTTAATACATTCTCTGAAAAGGGATGTGATGGATTTAAAAAAAAAATAAATAAATAAAATTATTTTTGCTTTTTCTATTAAATATGAATATTTAATTGTGGCAAAGGAAGATTGGTCTATTTCAGCGAGGAAAAGCAAAACCCCACCTACAAAGACCATGCTTTGAGATAGGTACAGTATATAAAGACATGTTTGTGTATGCATAATTCTGACTTTCTGCAGACTGTCACACTTTAATGATTTTCAGTAAAGTTTATGTACTTTTTGACATCTACTAAATTCTCTGTCTCTGAAGTTTTTGACTTAACCTAAAAAGGTTGATTTATTCTCGACAAGGTCAGGGCTCTTGTTTTTTATTTGTTTGTTTTTTTTTTTTTTAACTCTGAACATGTCTCACATTTTTGGATTGTCTGCCAGTTTCCTAATAAACATCTTTACCTGCAATTGCAACTATCTCCACCACCTGCTCAAAAGCATGCCAGATTTCTATTCTTCCTGCCTTACAAAGAGAGAAAAATGTCTATTTACATCAGGAGAACACTATTCCAGCTTATCTGGAATGGAGACTAGAGAAATACTAAGTGAACAGTGTCAGCAAACATTTTCCACAAAAAGTTGAAATACTTTTTGTCACATATTCCAGTTTAGGAACTAGGAACCATTAGGAACTTAGGAACTGTTAGGAAGTTGGGGTCAGAGTGCAGGGCCAGCCATGATACGGCACCCTACAGCAGAGAGGGTCAAGGTGCCCAACAGTGGCACCTTGGTGGTGCTGGAGCTTAAACCCCTGACCTTCTGATCAGTAACACAAAGCCTTAAGGTTTATAATGTAGTAGTTTTACACAGTTTATACAGTAGTTTATTAGTCTTTTATTATTTAATCTACTATTTAAAATATTCATTAAGAAATGCATTTTTTTTTTTTTTTTAAATTAAGTGTATTTTTGGTGTATATTGGACAAGGTTGAGGTTGTGTTGAAGGAGAACTCCTGGTCTGCTCTCCCATGTGCACATCCAACACGCACACAGAGAGACTTGATTCACAGGAAGGACAAGCTCATAGTGTTTACTGTTTTCTAGACAAGAGAATGAATTTAGGCTTGCACATGCATGTTGGCAAGCATGGTTTATGACGCAAAGGGTGTACGCTCACAGACTTTAAAATGGACTTTCTGTAATTGCTGTGATTCACTGTTCCTACTAGTGTTCCTTCCTACAGCCTGGGCGGCTGTGGTTCAGGTGGTAGAATGGGTTGTCCACTAATTGTAGGATTGGCGGTTCAATTCCCGGCACGCATGACTCCACATGCTGAATTGTCCTTGGGCAAGACGCTGAACCCCAAGTTGCTCCTGATGGCAAGTTAGCGCCTTGCATGGCAGCTCTGCTACCATTGGTGTTTGAGTGTGTGTGTGAATGGGTGAATGAGACACAGTGTAAAGCACTTTGATAAAAGCACTATATAAGTGTGCCATTTACCATTTATTTATTTTATTTACCTTGGGATGTCCTCCTCAACCCCGAGTTCAGCAAGTGCAGTCAAATCAACATGGCCTCCTACAGCATCAACAGAAACCACAATAGCACATCTTACCTTTAAATGAGTTATAGTGTACACACAAGTCGTCCATCCATCCATCCATCGTCTATACCGCTTATCCTTTTCAGGGTCACGGGGAACCTGGAGCCTATCCCAGGGATCATCAGGCACAAGGCGAGGTACACCCTGGACAGGGTGCCAGTCCATTGCAGGGCACAGTGTACACACAAGCATTTACTTTAAATCAATCAACATACAGGCATTTCACTTGTTTAACCTATAACACTGACTTTATAGTTCACTGTTTGAGGAGGAAAATATACATTACTCACCACAGTTAATTGGCTAGCTTGTTGCTACCAAAAGACGAACATGTTTTCCCCCCACTTTGTAGCTGATGTGGATGTGAAACTTTTGTTAAAGATGGGGTAGTTTTTAGAGAAATAATATTAGATACTTAGAGTGAATGTGTTGTTGTAGAGGTGTGGACACACGGAGGGGGAATAAAGGTTATAACTTTTATAATCCATGCAGTCAGTTAACGTTAGATGAATTGCATATAATAAGAACCAAGGCTGGATATAATTTGAAATGTTGTGGGGATTTTAACGCACATAATTCACT
The DNA here is from genome assembly GCF_001660625.3 of Ictalurus punctatus. NCBI lineage: Eukaryota > Metazoa > Chordata > Actinopteri > Siluriformes > Ictaluridae > Ictalurus > Ictalurus punctatus. Next base: position 1,075,198 of record NC_030429.2, read on the forward strand.
TTGGGGACGTTTATGCACAGACAGTAATGGAAAGGTTGTAGAAGAGTTTATGGATGAACAAGCTTTAGTATGTTTAAATGATGGGAAGAGAACTAGATTCAATATGAGAGATTCATCAACTTCTTGTCTAGAGCTAACAATAGTTCCTGGAGCTATAACTTTAGAATGTAAGTGGGAAGTTCTAGATCCCTCAAGTATAGGAAGTGATCGATAATATTTACAATAATATGTGCTGTTGGTATGAAAATTTATCAACAAAATAAAACAAAGCAAACTAGGTGGAGGTTTGATAAAGCTGACTGGGATCAATTGAATTATAGGTGAATTATAGTACTGAAGATGATATAGACTTATTTTCTGACAGATTAAATTAAATTATTATAAATGCAGCTGAAGAATCCATACCTAAATCAGAAGGTAAAGCTAGGATGAAGATTGTTCCTTGGTGGAATGAAGAATGCACTTAAGCAGTTAAAGATAGAAATAAGGCATTCAGGGAGCTAAGGAAAACATTAATACCTACAACTTTACTAACATATCAGAGGAAATGGGCAGATAATTAACCAGGAAGATAATTAACCACGCTAAAAGAAAGTATTGGCAATCATTTTGCTCCACAATAGGAAGAGAAACTCAGTTGAGAGAAGTAAGAAGTGTCCTGAAAAGATGGTTTATAGAACTCAGAATATTCCAGTTTTAGCTGATGAAGGGAAAATAGGAGTGACTGAAGAAGAAAAAGCTGAAATGTTAGCCTACACCTTTCAAAAATCATCAATTTACAAGGGCATAATTCAGATCATCCTACAAAATCAAAAATAGAGGGGAGATGGGAGACAAAAATCTTAACAGGAATAGGTTTTGCATGGAAAGTAAAGAATGGGATGCAGGAATGCCACTAAATAATATATCATTTTCATCAATGGGTACAATATCTAGGAATAGGAAAATATGGGAGGTTAACGGATTTGACTTTAGTATACACTGCTGAATGGCAGCAATTCAGAAGGCACTTTGTTGGGTAGAAGAAGTGATGCCAAATAAAAATAGTTGTGATTGATTCAGATTCAATGGCATCACTCACCAGCCTTCAAACATTTCAAACAGTTAGATATGATATCTTCATAGAAATAACGAATATATTTTATAGATTAAGACAAGCTGGAATAATAGTTCATTTAGTTTGGGTACCAGCACATGTTGATATACCAGGAAATGAAAAATCTGATAAAAATGGCTAAAGAGTCACTTAAATTAAACTACTATTACAGTTTCATTTAGGAGGATGGAAGGAAAAAGTATCGGAAATGGCAAGGAACTGGAATGACTGTTAAACGGGTAGACGTTTTTATAATATACAAATCAGTACAAGACAAAGTAAAATGATACAAAACTTACTTCTACACTTTACATAATAAGAAAACACAGTACAGGATTATGTGAACTATGCCAAGTAAAGGAAACAGTTGATCATGTGTTGGTATTCTGTCCTAAGAACAGGAAAGGAATGAACTACAACGATAACTACATAACATAGGATGCAAAGAAATTACAATCAGCAACATATTAAACACAAAACAAGATCTGGTAAAATCATAAAGACAGTTTTAAAACTCATTAAGAATAGAATTCATTAAGAATAAAATTCATAAAAGAATATAGATCTCATAATATACATCTAGACTGAAATCACTTCACACTCCAGCACAGCAGGTGGCGGTATGCGACCCGCCAATAAATACAAAGAAGAAGAAGAAGAAGCGGGGCGTCGGATTCCACCGGGGAGTTACAATTCGGTGAAACACCGGAAGTTCTTGTGCTCTATGGCGGATACGACAGTGGTATTGGTGTATGTAACCAGGTAATGTCTGTTTACTTCCTTCTGCTGCAGTAGGACGAGATGCTAGCTGACTTCATGTCTCTCCGCCATAGCTGTCTTCATTTTCTGCCGTTGTTAATCCTCTTTCAGAACCAAACTATCCAGTAAAATAGTAGTTAGTTTGCTCGACACGCTCAGGCAATACTCACTTATATAACTGTCAGTATAAACTTTTTAAGCAGCACGTTTTTAGATAACACGTCAACACAAACATAACAGAGTGAGCAGAAAGTGGGAGGATTTTGCAAAAGCAACAAAAGACTCTGTGGGGAACTCTATGGAGGTTCTGGGGACCTCTGGGAGACCTTCTTCCACCGCGGTCTGAAGATGTGCCATGCCAGAAGCCTGCAGTACAGCAACAGAAGTACGAACAAATGGAATTTCCCTTGTGACTTCTGTGCTGAGACTGCAATACTGTGAGGAGCACTGCTGTGTGAAGGAAACACATGCACGTTGTGTCATTGACTTTTCAATGATCGTGGAGATGTGGCATTGTGCATCGATTTGGAGAGCACCAGACTTCAATCGGACAGCTTTAAATATTCCACTCAGCAGCTCTGCCCTCTGTATGTAGACCTGTGCATTCAGACCCGTTGTGGTGATTGTTTTCATTAGCTGGAGGAGGTTGTTGCAGTCCTCAGGATGTGCTTTGCTACATGTTTTTCCCCATATTATTTATATATATATATAATATATATATATATAATATATATAATTTTATTTTATTTTATTTATTTTTTTACAGCTTCTATAACTTTTAAAGTTTTAATTAATTTAACTTGCTATGAAAATCAAGTGAATATGCATTCTCATGCAGACAGGAAAGGTTCAAAATGTGTGCCAAATCTCTAGACATTTAATTAATCATATAACCTCTAGGTTCAATAGAATAAACCGTAAGAATGTAAAAGAGTTGACCTGTGAGGGCGAGTCCACATACAGCAATTTGGTAGGACTTACAGTTTTCTCTTCCCTTCTTTTTTTCGTTAAATAATAATTTCATTATTATTATTATTATTATTATTATTATTATTATTATTTTTATTATTATTTTTTTTTATCTCAGTAAAAGTTTCTTGTGCGTTAAATTTGCCAAATATATAATGTACCGCTGATATGATGGAATGAGTCAATGGGGCGTTCCACTTGATGATAATCCGCCGCAAAAATACTGCGCCTCCTGCGCTTCTTAATAAATACTCTCTTCACTTATTCATTGCTCGAACCGGACTCTTTCCATTAGCAAATATTTTTTACCATTATTATCTCTCTATATATACCCGTCGGTATATATCTTAGTTTTGAAGCTCTGATCTAAGAAACACCAATATCTCTGACATCGCATAAGCGACTTTATAAAATTCTAATACTAAATTCTTGATGATTTCTACCGGTCAAGTGGTAAGGCTGCATCGGGTCTTTCGCCCTGCACTACAAAGGGCAAACCGCCTTCGTGCAACACGGGCTTCAGGGTGAAACTTTTCCCGGGCATCCTCCGGTTTGCTTGTTGTCCCGAAAAGCTGAAAGACTCGCGCGGCTCACCCAGGGACGCCAAATTGTCGTGGAAATTAGACAACATTCGCAGACTCGTCCTCTGAAGGTGAAAATGTTTATTACAGAAAGATGGTTAATACAGGATAGAATAAAGCAGGAGAGAATAATGAGAGCGCTCTGAAGCCCTTGTACTAAACCACTACTATAGATATGAAACGCAGAGCATGAGACACGTCTGTGTACTGATAAGAAGTGGTTTGAGGCAGTTCAAACAGGCTTTGTTTTAGGAATTTGGAAGATGTTTAGACGAACAGAAGAACATGTTTGTGTCTCTGTAAGCAGATAAACCTTCTGTCCTGATCTCAGTGACATGACATGGCCTTCTTAGGTGTTATCCTCACATGAGAATGAAACAGAACAAGAAGAAACTTATTACAAAGTAAACATGAGTAATTTCCCTCAGTTTTCTGTTCAATAAACATTGACAATCTTCGCTCTCTTGAATGTTGTACCATTATGATTGAAGTTAACTAATAGTATTGTAACTGACAGTGTTAAAACATTGAACTTACACTGGCCAGAATTTTGATTTAGTAACTATATCGACTTTTCATAGACTAACAACACTAATTTCCACAAGAGCATTGTGAACAGAAGTGTCACTTACACCTAGTGGTGAGAGTGAAGTGTAACAGATGATTCTCCTTGTAAATAAATGAAAAGTTCAATCATGAGAGACCAGTGAATGCAGTAAAGAGAACTGTTTATTGAACAAATTATATGATTTGTCTTGAAAAAGTCTTCGGCACTTCGACTCTACAAGTGTGCTCACACTGAGGAGATTTGCGCCTATAATTCAATGTCTAATATTTTATAAACGAAAGCAGCACAAACCAAACTTTTAGTGGCACAAACGAAGCACAAATGATTGAGACTATTTGGAGGGGGGGCTTAGAGACCCAGAATGACCTATAAATATTCTTTTAATATCTCCAGAACCGAAGCAGCACAAACGATTGAGACTGTTTTGCTGACATTTTGCGTTGGGTGGATGGCCAACTTCACACAGGTCTCTGGGAGCCCTACTGACTCCGCTTTAGTTGCCCAGACAACACGTTGCTGTGCTCTGTGTGCACTCGGGTAATCACACGCTCCGTATCCACAACAGAAAATGGAGAGAAATCACTTGAGATTAAACTGTGCAAGCTGTGAGTGGCAGAGAGCAATCATGTGAGACTATGAATGCCCTGTAACTTCCCTGATTAGCTTCTTTTGCAGTGTAGAGCTGAACAAAGCCCTCATCCCTGCACTGAAACCTGACAGATTTACTCCTGAGACAAGAGCTGTAAGAGAGTGTGTGGGGTTGATTGGACTTCTCCAGGTCACGGGGTTGTGCTGAAGGTTTACAAGTCCTTCTGCTGATTCTCTTTCTCTTTGGCTTGAAGGAAAGATGGATGGTGCTGTACCAAGTCATTTTTCAGCCATGTTTCCAAACTTGGAGGCTAGTGGAAGTGGCAAAGCCCAGGAAGTAAGCCCAGGATCAGTGGGGCTTCGCTGCTTGGATACGGAGCTCCAAAAGATGCTCATTGATGAACGGATGCGCTGTGAGAACCACAAAACCAACTACCAGACACTCAAAGCTGAGCACTCAAGGTCTGATAGTACTTCAGTTATTTTTGCAATAGGAAATCACTTTCTTTAGACAGAGAATCTAGATTCTGCTCTGTTTTTTGTTTGTTTAATTGTAACAGTTTGAAGCATTTTAAGTGTGTGTGTGTGTTTGTGTGTGTGAAGACTGCAGGGTGAGTATACACGGGCCCAGGGTGAGCTCAAAAGGATGCTGAGTGAGAAGCAGGCTGGTCAGGAGAAGCTGCAGCTGTTACTGGCGGAGCTGAGAAGAGAGGTGTTGGATAAGACCCGGGAGCTTGAGGAGCTCAGATTACAGGTTATACATATATAACATTTAAAATGGGAGTGGTTTCATGTTTGTGCCTTGTTTATTTCTCTATGGCGTTAATGGATACTGAGACATTTTTATGTGGTGACTTTTAAACCTTTAGTTTATAAAAGTGAATGTGTTGTTGTTATTGTTAATGAAGCAGAGGTTTCCAAGATTTGTACGTTTCTGCTTTATGCTTCTATTTTAACACGTATTTGCGTTGCAGCACAGACATGGGGTTTGTGGGTAAGTGTATGCAGAGGTGCTTGATAAATTCTCATGTGAGGTCCTCCACAAACTAAATGCTTGTGCGTGTCTGTGGTGTTGTGCATACACTGGTCTTCAGGCAGAGACTGATTGGTTAGCAGAGGGGTAGAGGTATGGTGTGTCTGGTTGCCTACATGGAAATCTTAATCTTTTGTCCGTGGGGTTTTTATCAATGGTTTCACAATAATATTGTTCCAGATACACCTCCGTGTAAAAATACAGAATTTTAAACAATAAAAATTTCCCTTGTAACCTTTTGTACTTGCCTTCTAGTTTCATGTTTTCTTCACACATGGCAATATGATAACATTAATATATAATGGATTTATTTATTTAAGAAATATAACCATGATATGACTTGAAGCAAAAAAAAAGAAAGAAAATCTGAACAGACGTCTGAAGAAGACTAGCTCTGTTATAGCAGTCATGATGGATTCACTGGAGGTGGTGTTTTAAAAAAAAAAAAAAAAAAAAACACTCAGCAATACTTAACTGTTAACCATTTAGGCTAATATTTGCACATTATAATCACTAACCCAGTGCAAAAATATACAAAAAACCAACAACATTCTTTGCGTACCACGCACAAGTTGTGCCTGGTGTAAAATGAAAAATATTACAGGGCAGTAGTGATATGCTAAGTTAAGAGCATGATTGTCCTTTCTAAAAGCCCAAAAGCAGCTAGAACTGTGTGTATCTACTAGTGTGTGTGTGTGTGTGTGTGTGTATATATATATATATATATATATATATATATATATATATATATATATATATATAAAATCTCAAAAAATTATTAAAGAAAAGAACTCCCCCCTGAAGGAAAAAAAAAAGCAACCTGCTTAATGTGAGTATGTTACAAGATCCAAGAGGTGCTTTGCATCTTAAATCATATAACTGTTGTGTGTGTATAACCTTGCTGTATCAAAACTAGAAAACTTGATTAAGACCATGATGTTAGTTAACCCTGAAGTGCTTTTGTTCTCTATGTACCATGCTTGTTAGAGTAATTTAATTGTGTATGTACACCTTTTATGCGTGGTAGGTGATGACCCCTCAGCGGTTGGAGTTATTAAGAGCCCAGGTGCAGCAGGAGATGGAAATTCCTATCAAGGAACACTTTAGTAAGCTAGAAGAGGTAAGTGATCTTTGTTCTATCTCCTAGTCAGTCTACTGGTAGGAACGCGCAGCAATACAAGCAAGCAAGGAAGTGCTCAAGCTTCTTTCACTGCCAGTCATGGGCTGATAAGAAAGCACACTCGCAGAGATATAAAGGAATGAGGGAAGGAGAGCTGGTCACCAGTATCTCCTAAGTGGATATCACCATAGAGTGTGTGGCTTGTACTAGATGAGGAGAAGAAGAAAGGGAACAGCAGTATGTACTACAGCACTATTTATTTACTGTGTCATACATTGTGGGAAGATTTCAGCATATGCATGCATGCACACAAGGAGATATCCAGTTGTTTCACACCATCACTAACTGTTAGAAGTCAAGTCAAAGTACATATGCTTCTTGACGAAACGAGAATTTACCTTCTGCTGAGGATTTTCAGCACGGTCAGAAAGATGAACTATTAATTTACTGTGTTCTAGCAGATGATGCATACCTATCAGAAAGGAGTGTATATGGTGTAATGGTAGTCAATATAATGGCAGCTGTTTGCCCCACAAGACAAAGTCAGTTAGATCACAACACTTCACCCGGTGTATGTTTTTAAATCTGAAATGATCGGGTTCTTTATTTGTCTGTGTTTTCTCTGTATGTACCAGGAGGCTGAGAAATACAGATCTGAATACAATAAGTTGCGCTACGACTTCACCTTTCTCAAATCAGAGTTTGATCACCAGCGAGAGGAACACGAACACATTTTGGAGGAGCAACGAATACGTTACAGTGCAGATGTATGTTCTGTTACAGAATAAATGTTTGCATGCATTGAGCCTAGCACTGTACTTTACATTGCGGTAATAGTATAAGATAATTTTATGGTGCAAGATGTTATGAGGTATGAGTTTTAATTGGATTTAATTTAATTCCGTGATTTGTGTGTGTGTGTGTGTGTGTGTGTGTGTGTGTGTGTGTGTCATATGCCATGTTCAGCTGGCTCTTCTGGAGAGGGATAAGGAGAAGCTGAGTGTGCAGCTGCAGAGTGGAGATTGCACGAGTGACGGGAAGCGTGTGGAAGCGCTGTTGAGAGAAAAGGCACAGCTGCATCAGCGGCTGTGCAACCTCGAGGCCGAGGTGGCTGAACTCCGTGCAGAGAGGGACAACACAGGAGCACAGGCAGAAAACACGCAACGCATCCAGCTCCGCCAGCTGGCCGAGTCCCAGGCTGCACTCAAGACCCTGGAGGTAAGAGGACTTCTGGACTTTTAGAACTACTCATTTTATGCGTAGGTCTGCTTACATCTGGTCCTATCAGTTTCCATATTGTTGTACATTCGTTCTTTGGAGTCTTTATCAAAAACACATCCTCGTGTTAGTTTACTGGGTCAGGGATGAAGAATACCATCGAGAATATTTTGTGGTCTTAATTTAGGAATATGAAAACTAAATAAATCACGCCAACACAAACCCAAAAACAACACGAATAATTTAATCATGACGAAAGAAACGTTGCCATATAAACGGAAGGCGGGCCAGTCTGTTTGTGCAGAGCCGTAAGACGTAAACAGACGCCTGAGCTGATGAAAGGTTTTCTGCTTTTTAGACTTTACCCATTCATTTCCTGCTCCCAGCTGTTTGTGTACTTTTTGTTTTGTAGGTGTCAGTAAATGCACATGAGCTGTATAGGGAACGTGCTTTCACGTTATGTAAATATAAATATAATCGGCTGATGTTAATGGCACTATTTGTTACGATGCAGTCGGAGAAGCAGTCTGTGTGCATGCAGTTAGATCGAGTGGAGAAGGAGCTGCGCTTGAGCCATGAGCAGAACGCTGTCCTCACTGGCAAACTGCACAAGGCTGAGAGGGAAATAAACGCCCTGAACAGTCAGGTTCGTTCAGCCTGCATGCTCAAAGATGTACATTCTCTCTAGTTATTTGACTTTTTTTTTAAAAATGATTTATTTATTTTAATACATATTTAATGCTTCGTATAAGGATGTTTTGGATTATGTTTTAAATATGTAATTTGTAACACGTATGAAACAGGTTGAAGAAATTAAACATGCCCATAGGTTGGAATTGGCTAATGTGAAGATGGAGTTTCTGAAAGCCAGAGGAGAAGTGGAAAGGGAACGAGACAAACTGCAAACCCAAGTGGAGAGTAAGTTTCTACATTTGTTACCCTTCCCATTTCTCGCTGTGTCTCACTCTCTTCCATTGTTTTCTAGACCAGTGGTTTTCAAAGTAGGGGCCGCCAGGGGCCGCCCAGGAGGCCTCAACAATTTGGTGTGAAAAATAAATACATGATTCTCACTCTCAGACAACCACACACACACACACAATCAATTCCTAATGTAATGTAATGTAAAGATGTAAGATGTTGTTATTGTTAATAAAAAAAAAAAAGTGTGATATATTCAGAAATCTGTATTTTTAATGTGTTTTAAAGACATCTTTCAAAAGGGGGGCCTCGGTCAAATGTTAATGCCATTTGGGGGGGGGGGGGTCTTGCCCTGGAAAATTTTGGGAACCCCTGTTCTAGACTGTTTGGAGATGAATAGAGGAGATTTCTTTCTTTTTTTTTTTTTTTTTTTTTTTTTTTAAATTTTAAATGGCCCACTCTTACTGCACTCTCCATCTCAGGTCTACAGTCTGATCTGGAAGTTTTGACCGCAACGGGCGAGAGGAATAAAGAGTTGTTGTTGGAAAAAGACCAGGAAATGGTGCTTAGAATACAGGGAGCTAGAGAAGAAGAGATGCAAAAAATTGTTGTTCTTCAGGAAGAGAAGTAAGTACCGTCCCCTACTTACGCCATTGTTTCCTTCCAGGCTTTCCATTTATTGTTTTTGAAATTTGTTTCAAAAACTGTTTTGGTCTTTTCAGTTGATATTTTATTATGGTTTTTTTGTGTGTGTGTTTTTGTGCATGCGCACATCAGGTTTGAACTGGAGAATCGTCTCTCTGAGCTGGAGCAGCTGAGGGCTCTACAGGAAGAAACGGGAACCACCAAGAACCAGGAATTTGAGGATCGTCTCCGTGGTGCTTGGCGTGCGGAGAAGTCTGCACGCAAGGAGCTGCAGAATATCAAGTATTCACATTTCAGTTATTCACATTTTTATATTTTCAGATAGCATCTTTATACTTCAGTCCAGAGGCTGTCCAAATAAAAGATTCCCACACAAGTTTTGATGTTAGGCTGTTCTGTGTGATTTCAATCTTTCTTTCTTTTTTTTAACCAAACTTCCAGTATTGCTGCATGATAGCTCACTTCCAATCACAACATATTTCTATTTGCTTTCCTTATATTCAAGTTTATTTGTTAGTGTTCAGGTGGTTCTGCAGTCTGTGCTTGGCACTCCATTCAATGTTCTGATGTCTGCAAATATAATCAACTATAATAGGCTTTATTAGGGGTGTAATAGTATGGTGGATCGTATTACTCAATACGATCCACCACAACATCACATCATCCGTGTTGTTCTCTAAAACTAGACAAAACATGACGCAAACACTCATAATACTGAATGGTTTCATCAACTGAAAATGGAAACTTGAGGCATATATTCAGGCAGCTTTTCTTATTTGTGCTGTGTTGTGTTAAGTGAGAACGGTATCATACTGTATGAGATTTGAATTTGACGTATTACTGCTAATAATTGCATAAATGGATTAATCCATAATGTTTGTAGATTTGTGTATTAACTGTTGATTATCTAATAGTTGTCTGTGTCGTGTATGTGTTAGAGTTAAACTGCAGCAGCAGGCACAGCAGTTAGAGGAGCTGGAGAGACAAAAGACCGAGAACACAGAGTTGAGAAGAGTATGTACCAAACCCATCCACGACTGGAGTCCGTAACAAGCAGATAGAAGAAATATCTGGCCGTTTATATGTCTAATGTTTAGGAATGTTCTATGGGATATTTTAATGATTTATGTATTGGTTTTTATGACCGCTTTCTACTTACATGGTTCTGCTTTAACTCTCAGCACAATGCCGAGCTAAATGTGCAAATCAGCACTCTATCGTATTCGGAGCGTGAGCTGATGGACGCCAATGGAAGGCTGAGGGAGAGTCTGGAAAGAGTGAGAGAAGAGTTACGAAGTGCTCGGACACAAATGGAGAGGACACAGCAGGAAGCCGAAAGGTACAATTTAAAAAAAAAAAAAAAAAAAAAAAAAAAAAAAAGAGAACAGGGGCAGTTTGGGGTTGCATTTTACAGGCATCTAGGAATACACTGTGTTCAAGTGTACGCCCTGTAGCCTTAAATATACTCTAAGAAGAAATGGGCTTTTCAAGGGTTCTTTAAGTATTCATTGGATAATTAATGGTTTCTAACCTCCTAAAACGGTTCTACATGAAGCCCTTTCTGATCAAGAAAATTGTGGAAGGGTACTACATAGAACCTTTCTCAGCGAGATGACGACATCTTTTCGAACTGCTGCTTATGCTGCACCACAGGGCCGTGTAACACACTCGGAGAGAGGAAAGTGCTATTTGCATGCATGAGCTCACAGACCCCCACAAATTGGTAGTGTCGCTGTGATGGACAGGGGGCTGTGTGAGTATGCTCCTCCCATCTGGAGAGCACAACCAGTTTTGCTGTCTTGGACTCCCAGGCACAGATGGCTGTGGCATCGTGTTGTGATAATATTTCCAGTAGATATTTATTAATCTTCCCTATTTACTGGAGTAAGGTAAAAATTCATCTAAGATACAATTTAATGCATTCTGGCATGTGAGTTTAAGGCTGGAGAGCATGAAGAATACAACATGCGTGCACACACACATCCTGCTGCCTTTCTTTATGTACATTTTGATTCTCTCTCTCTCTTTCTTTCACAACTTGCACTCCCTCATATCACCACATACAATCTTTACCTTTCTAGTCTGTCCCTATATAGTTTAATTTGATTGTTTTCCCCATTTCGCTATTTCCCCTGTGTTTGAGTAAATATTTAACATTTTTATTACTGTGATATTCAGAGTTAATCCTTCAGAAACCAAGCCACTGATTATTTCTTCATGTTAAAATTGAGGTTTTAACAATCTCGACATATTTAATGCACACGTATCATGCTCATTTATTATATTATTTAATCAGCCCATGATGTGGCAACAGCACAATGCATAAAATACTTGTGACTACACAAGTATCGACCCTGTTGCTATGAAATCCCTAAATAGGTGATTTTGTAACGAGAGACTGTTACAGAATCAACTTCTTTGTTAGCTTCGAGATGTCTATTGCTCTATTATGTAGGGCTGCAAAATCATGATTATTTTGATAATCGATTAATCTATAATTTTTTTCCCCAATGAATTAATTAGGTGGGTTATTTAAAAAAAAAATTATATATATATATATAATTAATATATATTAAATACAAAATATACTTCTTAGAAGTATTTGTTGGAGCATTTCAGCCAAGGAATATTAATACAGATCTCTTAACTAGGCTTAAATAGATAACAGAGCAACTGCAATACAGCATTATTGACATTTATCACATGATCTCATATTATTACGTGCTCATGTCAACCAAGTACCAGCATATGAACTATCAGATTTTGGAAATGATCCAATCAGGGTCGAGGTCACAGCAAGGTCAAATATTTGTAATAGTTTTTCTTCAATAGCTTTCTTCCTGTTTGAAGACTTTGATGGAAACATCAGATGTGTTTTTGTCAATTACTTGTTGCAGTCCTACTGTTTTGCCCCCTAGTGGAATAACAAATTCTATCTCTTGTTTTGGATCTTTCAGTTCAGTTATGGTCCACAAGATAAATTTAGTGTAATTTAATTTAGGTTCAGAAATGCATTTGGTGGGCAGGATTAGCTCTTGGTTACTTACTGAAATAGTGTGAACATCCTTTCTACCTCACTCAGCCAGTGGCCTAATCCAGCACAGCTGTCCTCTTACCTGTTACAGGCTGGAAGAGGAGAGGCGTGTGGAATGGTTTGAGGAGAAACATAAACTTCAGGAAAGAGAGGCAGAGCTGCAGGAGAAATACAGCCAAGCCAAACAACGCATGGAAAAAGCTTCATTTGCACAAAAAAAGGTCATTGTCATTCTGTGCTGTCTTCTGTGATGTACTGAACTGCAAATTTATTTTTGGTTTGGGGTCCAATCTGACACAGCCCAGATTCTTCACTTTTTGTTGCTTTTCCCCCCACTGTCCACCAAGTATCTGAAGGACCATATTGTATCTGTTAAGATTATTATTATTATTATTATTATTATTATTATTATTATTATTAATACTATTCAAAGCTGCTGGAACCCTTATTGATTCATTCAGATTTTTATTTTTTCTCCTTATGACTGGGTTAAGCATGTAGTGCTTGGAACCCTTTTCATTTTGATATTTTTCTTCTTGCTTTTATTCAAAAGAGGTCCATTGACCTGAAGGTGCTAAAGTGCAAGGTTGTTGTTTTTGTTGTTGGTTGTTGTTGTTGTTTTGATGTTTTGGCCCATATCTCATGAACTGTAATTCCTACAGACAAAATTCTTGTTTTTTTTTCTCTTTTTTATTCCTTGGATTTCCCAAACAGAAAAGCCCCAAGAGCCAATTAGCTCCACCCACTTAGATTTTTAGCTTTATTTTCTTCACAAAATTGTTGTTTTGAAATTACTCATCGTAGTGTGTCCTCAATCAGAATCAAAAACAAGTTGAGATTTGTAAACATTATGGCTACCACCTGCCAATCAATTAACGAGGCAGAGCCTAATTTACTCAGACATCTGCAACTCATGACTGATGGGACTGATTCACATGGAAAAATTAAAGGCTTTTCAGTTCAGTTCTGCAGTACTCTTAGTGCTTTGGCCTGCCTTTTGCATTTATACTGTATTTATGTTTTTTCTTGGCACACACTAAATAGGGAATGAATCACTTAAAATTTGGTTTTAATAATGCAATTTTTTTCTTGTTTCTAGTTGTTTCACCACACAAAGTGCAGAAATCAAATATTCATGAATGCAGATGTGAAAAAAGTTTCAGCACGGACAGACTCAATCTGACCTTTTGACTGGAGACCTGTTGAAAATGAGTCACCTAGCTAACGCTCCAACCAGCCACTCATGTTAATTGAAATGCTAGCTAACATCATGGGGCCTTTAACAACTAAACTAACCTCTCACTAATTTTAAAAAGCACATAGTGATTCATATTAGCAGTACATCCGGCACTAAGAGCAATCTTTAATCTACCCTCACATCTTACTATTAGCTACCCAGTAATTGAAACCAAGCAATAACAAAAAAAAAAAAGGAGAGGAGAAATACGAGACCTTTTTTCAACATTTATTGTTTTAAAGCCAAAAATCATGTATTTTTGAAAAGAGGATAAATTCTATGTTTGAAAATGCTTTAATAATTGCATGCATTGAAAATGTTTGATAAATGCTATGTATGAAAAGTGGATAATGCTATGTTTTAACATAGCAAACAGTACATTTTAATGTTTGTTTGCTTTGATTTTTATCAAGTAATTATTTTGCCACTTACTTTTGTAGAGAAAGACCTTGAACAAGGCAAAGGAGAAGAAACTGCAGGATAAATTACAGCTGATGGAGGCCAAGATAGAAGAACTGGAAATTGAGAGTTCTGTGGCCAAGAAGTACTACTTTCACTTGACAAATTCTGTTTAATAAAAGGTGTAATTGGTTTTTTTGGGGGGTTGATTTTAATGCATATATTTGTATATGTGTGTCTCAGAAATCCCTCATTTGTGGAGGAGCATGCTCAACTTAGCAGACGTCTAGCAGAGCTGCAGAGGAGACACAAAGAGTTTCGCCAGCTGCTCTTGGGAAACCACATGCCCTCTAGGTCTCTACCTCACTCTCTGCTCGTTGCAGGACCTGAATGCAGCTTCATAAACGTGCAGGTGAACTGAACTTTATGAAACATTACCATATGCAATAAGGAAATACATACTTTTCTCTTTATTGGCACTCTTTAAGAAAGCATACACATGTGTGATTCTGTGTAGTTTTATTCATGCATTCACCTTAATCCTGGCCATGGTTACAGTGGATCCAGAGCCTAATCACAGGAATGTTGGGTGTGAGGCGGAAATACGCCCAAGATGCGCCACCAGTAGTTTTATTGTAACCCAATATTTTTTCCAAAATAAAGTTTTCTTAATTTGTGTAACTAATTTTTTTTTTTTCGAGAATGACAATTTGTTTGTATTTATTTAAAATTTTCCTTAGGGCTGTCAATAATTTTGCCGTTTTTCAGACAAAAAGTACTAGTATTTTAAAAAAGTAGTTCTGTTGTGAGAAAGATAAATAGTTTCTCTTATTATTTGAGTGGGAAGTTGAACACACTGAGCCATTTTGTGTAATATTTTAGAGGCACTTGTAGAGGACACTCGAACCATCTTCCATGCAAAATATTTCAAGCTCCTTTATATACTCCGTTTACCGCATTTCATTTATGTAGGTTTTTAACAGGATTCAAATCCAGGGACCAGGATTGCCAAGATGAGAGAATAAAATGCAGAATAAAATCTTTTTAATTTATACATGATTGAAATGTATGTACTTTTCCCTGAATGGTTGCATTTTTTAGCCAAAAATTGACGTTTTTTGTGACAGACGTAAGCTATATAAGATTTTTTTTTTTTTTTTTTGGAGCGTTTAGTACCTTCTGGTTGTTTTGAGTGATTTTGTGAAATTTTTGTATAAAATAATCATTTTTTGACTCTTGAGGAGTTGACTGCAATCAGAACATTTTGTGTTTTTAACAAGTTTTCTTTCTTCCACGTGGAGCAGCATCTGCAGCAGTTATCAGGGTTGCAGAGGAGACTGGAGGAGCTGGAGAATAATCAGCAGCAACAGCTTCAAGAACTGACTCCTCCTCTGGATCGGGACCGAGAACAAGACAGACGTTTAGCACCTCCAGACAGCCTGTCTAACCTCTGACCCTTCACCCTTTGCCCTTTTGGGACTAGAGTCGATCATATTGTGCCAAGTTGCTGTTTTGTCATTTTTTTATATTCCTGTGTGTTTTCAAAAAGTAAATTGGTTTTTTTTTAGTGCAGTTTTTCAGTTGGGTTTTTTTTTGCAAGCTACTCTGCACACTCAGAAATAGCATCCCTACATTAACTCTGCACCCATGCTTGGATCTTCACCTAGTGATAAATATGTATATTAGGAGGTGACATGACAAGCAGTTTGTTCTCAGACAATTTCAACTTGTTAGCAGTCAGTAACCTACTGAAATAAATACATATAATATCTATAATAGATATAATAATTATGCCTCCCACTGTCAGACAAGAAGCAGCGACATAACCTAAATTATTATAAGGATTGTGTACATTTAGAAAACAATAGTGTTTATTGGTGCTACTACACTAATTGTTTGATAGATATTATATGCAGCTTATATATTTGTTTATATATCTGTTTATATAAATAGATATATATTTATATAAATATTTTATCTATTTATATAATAGATAAACGGGGGGTGTTGTTCCCTATCTGCGCTTGAACTCTAGGGTCGAATTCATTAAAATGTCTTTATCTCTTTCAAACCCTCCTGGTGGAAGTACCAACTCAGCAGTTTGTTGAATGGGTCCAGTCCAGAAAGGAATTAAATTGAAAAAAGATTTGAAATTGCAATTATAAACTCAGCATTGAGCTGTTATATTAATTCATATTTTAACCTTTACAAACCAATGGCAACATCAATGTAAGAAAAAATACCACTATTACATCCATTGCATTTAATATTTTTATTTCATGTCACCAGCACCTCAACTAGTATCTCTTTCTTTTCATTTCAGCTTTTCCCTAGTTCAGGGGTTGCCACAGCGAATCAATTTTCTCCATATGTCTCTGTCGTGGGTGTCTTCCAGCGACACCCTGGCCTCTTTTAAGTCGATGCTTATTTGGGCCATGTAGTTCCATAGCGGTCTTCCCCGCTTCCGTTTTCCTGGGGTTTCCATTCCGAGCATTCTTCGTGTGACATGCTCTACCCCTCTTCTATTTACGTGCCCAAACCATCTCAGTCGCTCTGCTCTTGCTTTGTCCATGAAGCGCGTGACTTGGGCCGTTTTCCTGATTTGCTCATTTTGGATTTTGTCTAGCCTAGTGTGGCCTAATGAAAATCTGAGCATTCGCATCTCTGCTACTTCCAGAGCAGCAGTAAGTCTTTTTGTGATAGCCACGGTTTCCAGACCATACAGCAATGCTGGTTGTACCACTTTGTTGTAGATGGTTCCTTTCATTTTAGCCGGCACTCTTTTGTCGCACATGACTCCAGTAGTTCTCCAGCCGGCCCAACCTGCTTGAATCCTGCTTGAATCCTCTTGTCGGGTCACTCCATTTTTCTCCACAGTGGATCCGAGGTAGCAGAAGTTATCTGCTTGTTCAATTTCTTCTCCATCATTGAACTTCAATGAGTCATGGTTTCAGGATCACCAATGCACATGTATTTGGTCTTCCTGCTATTAATTTTCAGTCCCCCCTTCTCGAGCGCGGCTCTCCAGCTTTCCAGTGCTGTTTCAGCTTGGTGTTTGCTCTCTGTGCATTGTACGATGTCATCGGCATACATCATCGTCCATGGTGGTTCTTGCCGGAGTCCATCTGTCAGCCTGTCCATGAGGGTGATTTAAATAGAAATGGACTTAAGGCTGACCCCTGGTGGAGTTCAACCTTAACGTCAAAGCTGTCTGTGGTTCCCACAGCGTTTTTGACTTTGGTCTTACTGTCAACATACATGTCTTTAACTGCTCTGACATATTTGGCTGGCACACCTGACTGGTGCAAGGCGTGCCAAACCTCTTCATGTGGGAAGCCTGCCTTTCCACTTAGTCTCTTGTACTCAGAGAATGTCAATTTTGTGCTTCTCTACCATGTCGGCCAATTCTCTCCCCTTGCCTGTCATTGTGCCAACGTTGAGGCACCCGACCTTCAGTTCCGCGTAGTGGGTCCTATAGCGTTTGCGCTCCAGCTTGATGCGTTTCCTTCCTCTTTTTCTTTGTCCAGCAGTAGCACATTTTCCCTCGGCACCCTGTTGGGCAACAGTGCCGATGTCGGACGTTGTTATCCCGGGCCTCGAACGATCCGGTATGGAGTTTTTAAGGTTGATTCGCATGTTTTGTCTAGGGTTTTTTATGGAGATGCCCTTCCTGACTCAACCCTCCCCATTTATCCAGGCTCGGGACCGGCACTGGTCCCGTGCACGCACTGAGCCAGTGGCTGGGTTAGCACCACAACTAGTATCCTATCAAAAAATGGTTTCAAAGAAAAAAGGATAAAGAGGTACATGTAGAACTTTTATAAGATTATTCAAGTGTATGAATATACAAATGAAACTGTTTTGTTATAGTATCACACTATATCGTATCCTCCAGTTCGAGCTGATATTTCAATGAGTTGATGTCTCTCCCCCACAGTTATATAGGCTGAGAACCTATATAACAACAAGCATCATGCTTTATTACTGCTTTTAATCTGTCTATGAAGAGCAAACTCATTTCTGAACACAGCTCTGTTCTTGTTACTTTTTTCATTTTAATTCCTAAAATTAAAAAAAAAAAAAAAAAATCCCTATCAGCAGGGTTTATGATATTTACTGCATTAAGAAGTACAGTTCACATTTTATGTCAAATTCAAGACTGGAATCACCAAATGCTACTGTTTAGGGGTGGGCGATATGGCTACAATCTTATTTCACGATAACTGTATGTTTTCTCAAGTCTAATAGTACTATTCAAGTAAGAAATACTACAGAAATTGAATAAAGCAATTAAATGTAAAATAAAATAGACTTCACTGTACGACATACAGGTGCATCTCAAAACATTAGAATATTGTAGAAAAGTAACATTTTTTCTGTCATTTAATTAAAAAAAAAACCTTTCATTTATTCTAGATTCATAAAGTGAAATATTTTCAATCTAAATGATTGTGGCTTACAGCTCATGGAGATCAAAAATCCAGTATCTCAAAATAGAGTGAGGGGAAAAAAGTATTGGACATGTCAACATTTTTTCAGTAAATATATTTCCGCTGAGGCTATTCACATGCATTTTTCACCAGACATCAGTATTAACTCAAAAAATCTGGAAATATAAAGAATTCACAACATTAAAGTCTTACTTTAAATTATACAATTATGCTCCTCTAATCCTTGTAACATTGCTCAATGTAGAAGCAATTTAAGAGAACCAAAGAGAGCAAACAAAAATAAGTCAGTTAGTCAGCAGTTAAGAAGAATAGTTAAGAAGAGTAAGGGATTCTAGACAATGTGTCAGCAATCACATTATCTGCCCTTGATATGTTGAATATCAAGCGCATAAGACTGTAGAAAGAAGCACCAGTCAGTCAATTGTTGATTTGTAAGGCCTGCCTCCCTAAAACAAGAGAACAGGCTTGCAGTGTGACCCAGATGCCACTCCCATGAATCACTAAAAATCACTACATCATCTAAATAAACCGTGACTCCCTGCAACCTGGCAACAACCCTATTCATGAGTTGCTGAAAGGTTGCAGGTGCATTTCGAAGGCCAAATCTCATAACATTATAGAAAAATATCACATCAGACATAATAAACGCAGAGATTTCTTGAGCTCTTGGGGTCAACAGAACCGCCAGTAGCCTTTAAGCAGATCGATTTTTACTAACAAATTTTGAAACCCCCACTTGATCAATACAATCCTCTATAAAAAGCATTGGAAATGAGTCTGGTTTGGTCACTTTATTTGTCTTACAGTAATCAGTACAAAACCGGTAAGATCCATCTGGTTTATTTACAAGCAAGCAGGGGGATGCCCAGCTAGAAAATGATGGCCAAACAATGTCATGATGCAGCATATACTGGATTTCAGCACTGATATGATTACGTGTGTTTGGGGGAACACGATAAAAACGCTGGTGAATGGGATCCACATCCTTAACATCAATATCAAGGTGTACATGAGGGTATGTCGCTAAATAAAGAAACATGATCCTCAGTAAGGGCTATCAGATCAGCACATTTACCATCTGAAAAATGGGCAAACATTTAAAGCATTCAAGTTTTTAAGAGCCTCAGAATTTAAGTTGTACCAACAATACAGTATCATCAGGGGAGAAACTCCAAACTAGGCCCAGCTATTAAGGTAGGTTTCACCTCAGACTCAACACTTGATGATTCATGAGATCGGCAATAGTAGGTCTTTAACAAATTGATATGGCACAACTATGCTGACTTTCTTCTTTCTGGTGTAGCAATTAAATAATTGAAATCAGTAACCTGTTTGACCACCACAAAGGGGCCAGAATACCGTGCCTGGAAAGGTGAACCCTCCACTGGCAACAGAGCCAACACTTGATCACCTTGAACAAATTCCTGATACTCTACACGTTGATCAAAAAGTGACTTCATTCAGACCTGTGATGAAAGCAGATGTTCTTTTGTCATCTTACCTCCCTCATATAATCTATGCTTAAAGCCATTCACATAGTTTAGCAAATTCTGGGGAGGTATACTTTCGATCCAATTATCCTGCAGGATAGCCAATGGCCCCCGAACAGTGTGCCCAAACACCAGGTCATTGGGACTGAACCCAGTCCTTTTCTGACCTACCTCCCATCAACCAACATCAACAACATCAACCATGGCAATCTCTCTTCCCAATCACCCTCCATATCCGCACAATAAGCACGCAGTCACGACTTTAGTATTTGATGGAACTGCTCCAAAACCCCCTGGCTTTGGGCATGATATGCACTTGCCTTATTGTGCTTAATATGCAGCATCCGCAAAACCTGAGAAAAACAAGTGAGAGATTAATTTATAACCTTGATCACTCTGTACAGTCTTTGGAATGCCAAAAATTGAACTAAACTGAGATGAAGCACTGAAACCAAGCACGTGCCTTACAAGCTCTGCCAAGTAATTTCACATAATGACAAAAAACCTGTAAAGTTATAAATAATAATGAGATGAAAAACACATATTACTCTAAAACATCACTGTACATGATTTAACATATTTTGCACTTGCTTTGCAATGTGACAACTTCAAAAATCTCAATATAAAACATATAAAAAATTATTCCAATATGGTCTACACATACAAGGGAGGAAATGTTCTGGACCTAGTATTGAGCTAACCCTTCATGAGAAGCAGTCTGCTCCATCTTTCAGTTAATCAGCTTGTATCATTCACTTTCCCTTGCCCCTCCTGTCATCAGCCTCCACTAGATCTCTCCTGCCTCTGTGGCTTTCAGCATTTTAACCCCCCTTGCACATCCTGAATACTTTTACTCTTCACCTCATGACCATGGGCCAGTGGTGGCTTGGCGGGTAAGACTCTGCGAAGAAAAGAATTTCACTGTGCTATGACCAATAAAGACTCGTTATCATTATCATTATGAATCAGCCACCAACACTTTCCTCTCTTGACTGTTTTCATTTACTGACTTGATCTGCCCTCTATCTTGCCTGCCTCTTGGCTGTCAGATGTGTTAAGCAGTAATGAGAGAGAATTAAGAACAGCTGATAGAAAGTAGAGGAAATCCAAATTCGAGGCTCTTCTCTCAATACCATTCTCATCTATCAAAGCTGATGTGACAGCTGCTAAGACATCCCTTCTACAAGGGAAAGCTGGAATATTCTTCACAAGCTTCTTTTATATGATCAACACAAGCTTCTTTTATATCTCTGCACTTCTACTATCTACCTCCTTCTATATCCTCTGTTGATGACTATTGATGACTATGGCTTCTTTTTTAACACGAAAATTAGAGCAAACTGCCAGTTCTTTACTACTACCCTGATACCTACAGTTCTCAATATATTTTCTTATCACAATTTTCTGCTCATTCTACAAAAGAGAACCTGTGGATTATGTTGTCCAGCAATCTCACCATCTGCCTGCTCGAATCCATCTCCTTCCACAATGCTTCAGACTATATCAGAAAGCCTCCTCCCCTTCAACTCTATAACATGTGGACATAACATGGACTGACTAGATAGAAAGGGTTATTCCTATCTTGAAGAAGGAACCTACAAGATGCTAAACAGTCTTGCTTCAAAATGGTACACTAAACAGAAACTGACTTTGTAGCTTCATGCTTCTAGATCAGCCAAACTGTCATCAGTCCTCATCCTCCTAGACCAATCATCAGACACAGTCAATTACAAGACTCTCTGATCATAAGTTTTGGAATTTGTGGCACAGTGTGGTGGTGGCTTGCTCCTTACCTAAAGAGATGGTCATAACAGATGACATGGAGGGGATCCACATCTACCCACATCTGTTCCTGTCCTCTTCTGTTCTCTCTCCTACTCTGTGAGATCATATCTTCACATCGGCTGATGAGACTCAACTCACCACCTCCTTTCATCACTCATGTTTTGCTCAGATCTCAACATGTCTGGCAGACATCATGGATAGTAGTTCAACAGCTGAAACTAAATCTCAGCAAGACTGAGCTGCTGTATGTTTCTGGTGTCCTGACACCACCCAGATGGTGTCAGAACATGAGAAATACCCCTTCAGATGATTCAGAATGCCGCAGCATGCCTCGTCTTCAACCAACCCAAAAGGATCCATTTCACACCCCTCCTCATCTCCCTCCACTGGCTTCCTGCAGCTGCCCGTGTCAAATTCAAGGCCTTGATGCTCACGTACAAGACCTTGTCTGGAACAGCACCCCCCTACCTCAACACTCTCCTTAAGGCTTACATTCCCTTACGCAATCTTCGATCGGTTAATGACCAATGCTTAGTAGTGCCTACTCAAGGTCCCTTTCCAGAACCTTCAAACTAACTGTCCCTCAGTGGTGGAATGAACTTCCAACTTCAATACAGACAGCAGAATCTTTCACTATCTTCAAAAAACAGCTAAAGACCCATATCTTCCGTGAGCATGTAACTAACCCCTAAAATGCCAATCCCACATTATCTAAAAAAAAAAAAAAAACAAATAAAAACTTACTCTGGCTCTTACAACTCTACTCTGCGCACTTTCAAGTTTCTAGAACTCAATTATAAATCTGGCATGGTAGCACTACTTGTATTGTTCTCCACTTGATGTATCGCTTTGCTTGTATTTCCTCATTTCTATGTCACTTTGGATAAAAGCGCCTGCTAAATGAATAAATGTAATGTAATGTAATGTAAGTTCTCTGGATTTACAACTAAATGTTGTAAACATACAGTCAGGTCCATAAGTATTTGGACAATGACACATTTTTTGTCCTTTTGCTTCTATACGCCACCACAATGGATTTGAAATGAAGCAATCAAGATGTGATTGAAGTGGAGACTTTCCACTTTAATTGCAGGGGTTACACGAAAATATTACATTAACCGTTTAGGAATAGATTCCCTCTGATAAGTAGTTTCATGGCAGGTATGTTTCCTCATGATTTTGTGACAAATTAAGGAGATAAAAGGTCTGAAGTTGATTCCAAACTTTGAATTTGATCAAGGGAACTCTCAATATGCGTCAAAAAGAGCTGATGATGGAAGTGAAGGAGGCCATTGTTAGACTACAAAAACAAAACAGATCTATCAGTGGGATAGCAGAAATTTTACGAGTGGTCAAATCAACAACTTGGTACCTTCTTAAAAAGAAGGACTGCACTGGCAACCTCAGCAGCACCAAAAGGCATGGAAGGCCATAGAAGACTAAACTAAAGTAGATGACCACAGAATTGTTTCCTTGTTGAAGAAAAACCCCTTCACAACCAAGTCAAGAACAGTCTGGAGGAGGTAGGTGTAAAATTGTCAAAGTCTACAATCAAGAGATGGGTTCATGAATGTAAATACCACTGGTAACACTCAAGAACAGAAAGGTCAGATTAGACTTTGCTAGAAATATCTTTAAAAAAAATAAACAAAATTCCAGCCCAGTTCTAGAACAAGATTCTTTGGACAGATGAAACAAAGAATAACTTGTACCAGAATAATGGTAACAAAGGAGTATGGAGAAGGAAAGGAAGGGTTCATGATCCAAAGCATACCACATCATTTATCAAACATATGGAAGAAGTGTTATGGCATGAACATTTATGGCTGCCAGTGGAACTGGATCACTGGTGTTTATTGAGGACGTGATTGCTGAAAGAAGTAGCAGGATGAATTCTGAAGCATATAGAGCGATACTTTCTGCTCAGATTCAGTCAAATGTTGCAAAACTGATAGGACTGAGCTTCATAGTACAGATGGATAATGACCCAAAACATACTGCGAAAGCAACCCAAGGGGTTCTTCAGGCAAAGAAATGAAATGTTCTTAAATGTCTGATGACCTCGACCCCACTGAGCATGTTTTTCACTTGCTGAAGACAAATGTGGCCGCAGTAAAGACCTGGCAAAGCACCTCAAGGGAGGAAACTCAGCATTTGATGATGTCCATGGGTTCCAGACTTCAGGCAAAGGATTTCCACCCAAGTATGAAAAATAATCTTAATATTTATGATTTGTTTGTCCAATTACTTTTTGTAAAAAATGACTGTAATTCCTAAACAGTTAATGCAATTGTAACGCTTATGCTGGGTCAAGAATGAGGAAGTGGGAGGCAGGCTTGGAATAACTCAAAAATGGCTTTCTTTGCAACTTTACTTTCACTTTTCAGCGTTTTAAATCATAAACACACACACGGCTCTGCTGGTTGGCTCTCTCTAGAGGTACTCATCTCTCTCCTTTTTATCTTCGCCTCCACTCACTGCAACACAGAAAATTCATTAGAACAATTCCCCACAGGTATTCCTTACCACTCACCTTCTCTGGATCCAACCCTCCATTCACAAGCCGGTGCTCAAGCCTGCCCCGCTTCCACATACCCCCCACCACACGACTCCGGCCGCCAACCCAACCAAAGCCAATGGAACAACCTCCTTCCATGATTTGAGGTGGTTAAGATGGTAAACCTGCCGTGCCCTGCTTCTGTCCATTCGCTTTACCTCATAGTCGACATTCCCGACCCGCTGTGTGACCTCAAAGTATCCTTGCCACTTAGTGCATAATTTAGAGCTTGACAAGGATAGCAAGTACAGCATTTTATCTCCCGGTGCAATCTCCCCTAGACGAGTGCCCCTGTTATACAGCCGGAATTGTTCTTGTACCTGGTGCAAATTCTGCTGTGTTATGTGGCATAAGTTGTGGCATTTTGCTCTCAGTTCAAGAACATAATGAGTTTCATTTTTACTTTTAGAAGGTTCCTCCTCCCAATTGACATCAAGGACGCCGCAAGGCTTAGCGCCCATACAATAATTAGAACAGGCAAAACCCCATGGAGGCTTGTAGGACCTCTCATACTGTAAATAACAGGGGCTCTAGACACTTATCCATATTCAACGCATTGACTTACTAATCATGTTTTTAAGCATTTGATTAGAACGTTTGACCAGCCCATATGTCTGTGGATGGTAAGCGCTGGTGCAAATAGATTTAATTCCCAACAATTTGTATAGCTCGCGTAGTGTCTGTGGCATGAAAGATGTGCCCTGATCAGTTAGGATCTCTTTTGGAATTCCAACTCAGTGTCTCCACCACTCTCCTTATTGAGATGTTACAAAAGGGGACTGCTTCCAAGTATCGCGTTGTGCAGTCAACTAGAACTAGCACAAAGTGATGCCCTCCTGCAGTCTGATCTAATGGACTGTTGAGGTCAATACCGATTCTTTTGAAGGAGACCTCAATTAATAGTAGGGTGTGCAAAGGCACTTTTGGGGTGGCTGGTGGATTCACCAGTAAACATTCGTGACATGCTGTGCACCACCTGCAAACAATGCCCAGAATACCCAGCCAATGGAAGTGGGCCATAAGCCGGTTCAGTTTTTTGTCCTGTCCTAAATGCCTCATCAGTGAGTCATGGTGAACCGCCTGAAAAATATACCTTCCTAATGGCCCTTTAGGTTTTTTTCCTGGGTTTGTGTCCTGCATCAATAACTATAACCTATACTTAATAATCGAAAAGAAGGGATGAGAGAATGCAACATTAGGCTGAATTTGCATCAATTACTCTCACTGGCTCAAAGCCATGCCTTAGGGTCTTGTCGTGTGACTGCTCCAAGTAGGGGAATCCCCGCCAAGAGGAGAGGAGCGGGACCCACCTCACTCTCTGTGCCCCCCCAGACGTGGAGCTGACATTGATGGCCCCAGCACCACCTCCCCAGCCAATGCTTTACACATTCCACACCGTCTCTCACTACTGCAGGACAGATCCACAAACATTTTTTTCACTAATGCTTGAAATCCTGGCCAATTCATCACCAGGTTTTGTGGATGGGAGAGGCGAGGACTAGATGTTGCTTCCACTATATGTTTTTGCCCTCAGAATATGATGATGACCGGCACCAGTGTACATTTGTGAACATCGCCATGTACACACCTCACCATCACCAGCATCACCAATGTATGATATGTACCCCCTTTAACACTCACCAGTATATGGTACATCCTGGCTTGATCCAGGGCAGCCTACAGCATGTCGTGGATCCTGACCAATGCCCCTACCTCCATCACATGGCATTGGTTCTGGAAATGCCTAGGCTCCCTGCAATGCCAGCACACCAGCCCAGGCTTTACTCCCACACCTGCAGCCCCAGATTCAGAAGAGACAGACACAATGGAGGGGTAAAGCACAGGTTCGGGCAGCTGGTTTTGGGGGTAATCGGCCCCCAGTTTTGTCATGCAGGCTTGGGGGAAGGGCAAGATGGAGGTGAAGAGGTGTATGAGAGAGAGTGAGAGAGAGAGAGAGAGAGAGAGAAAGAGAGAGAAGAGAGGGGCTCACCTGCCCCCAGATATGCTGCTAAGTGTTCCTCTGCCAGCTGGACTGCCTCGACTAATGACGCTGAACAGTGGCACTGGACCCAGTCTGCTGTCCCCTCCAGCAGTTGGACTGAACTGCTCCAGGACTTAC
The DNA here is from genome assembly GCF_001660625.3 of Ictalurus punctatus. Taxonomy (NCBI): domain Eukaryota; kingdom Metazoa; phylum Chordata; class Actinopteri; order Siluriformes; family Ictaluridae; genus Ictalurus; species Ictalurus punctatus. The sequence goes on from NC_030429.2 coordinate 1,101,765, forward strand.
TATTACTATGACTACTTCTTTGCCGGCATGTACCTTTGCCAGCAGCCATCTTAGGCAGTTTACCCGGAGCAGCTGGGTAAATGCAAATGGACAGCCTCGCTCTACGGCTGACCCATTCCAATATCACCCACTTCAGGTCCAGGTACTCCAGCAGTTTCACCATGGGGAGCTGGGCTTCCCCAGACAGGAGCAGCAGTAAGCGGGCCATTTGAACAACTCAATCAACACTTCCAGGTCATCCTGTGAGCTCATCTTTGTAAGGGTGATGTGGACTGGGCCTATGGTGGCAGGTGGGGCTGCTGCTGCAGTACCTGCATGCTGGACCATGCTCTGGAGCACCTGCTTTATGTTTCATGGTTTTGATCTGGTTCTTGTCCTCGGTAATTGAGTCTTGTGTTAGTCTAGTTTATCCTGTTTGCTGATCGCCAAACTATTGGCCAGTTTTGATCACGGTATTGTTTCATGATTTGGATTTGTCTGCCTATATCTCCTATAATAAAACTCTTATCTGCATTTGCATCCGTCCCCAACTCCATTATGTGACAGAATACTTCGCCGCAACATGGAAGCAGCAGGAGAGCAAGGAGAGTGTCACGCCAGAGTAGATGGGGATGACTGGCCAGCCATCATGTCAGGCCAGTTTCCCCAATGGACTGACATAGACCTCCCGGATCCAAATTATGGATTGTGTGACTACCTGAGGCGGTTCCTATTCCACTGTCAAATGTACTTTTCAAGTATGGTGAACCCCAAGCCTGACAAAGGGCAGTGGCTCGGGTTCCTTGTGTCCCGGCTTTATGGCCCAGCCTATCAATGGGAACAGCATCTGGCCAGTACAGGGTCCAGTGCCCTCACCCAAGTAACTCAGTTTGCAGAACTATTTTTAAACAAGTTTGGGAATCCAGGGCAGAACTGCAACCTGGATGAACTGTTGAGAGGAGTCAGTGTAGCGGTCCAGCATGATCTGCCTTTCCACATTTACTATGAGTGGATCGACAGTATGGCCTCCACAGCTCAGCTTCAGCCCCCAGCCGACATGGCAATGGTGGAGGTGACACAGACCTGCAAGACCGAGGGCTGCTATAAAGAAGCCCAGCTACAATGTCCCACCTGTAGTAAACATGGGATACCTGGATCACATTTCTACTCTCAGGACTGTTTCAAGGGCAGCTGGTGTGCCCAAAAACAGCTCCACAAGAAAGCAAGAGCAGAGCTCCCGCCTGAGATCCACAAGGTGGTCTCACCTGCCGAGCTCCACCTGGAGGTCAACGTGGAGACCTCCTCGCCAGAGTTCCAGCATGAGACCTATGAGATGGTCTCACCGGCTGAACACTCATCTGAGGTCAAGGTGGCAACCTCAGCTCCAAAGCCCCAGGTGGAGGTCAACAGAGTGACCTCCTCCCCAGAGCTCCAACCTGAGACCCACAAGGTGGTCTCACCTGCCGAGCTCCAGCTGGAGGTCAATGTGGCAACCTCCTGTCCAGAGTTCCAACCTCAGAACCACAAGGTGGTCACACTTGCTGAACTCCAGTTGGAGGTCAAGGTGACCTCTCAAGCCAAGTTCCTGTCCAAGGTCAAAGACACAGCCTCCCAAGACACGTTCCTGTCTGAGGTCAACAAGACAACCTCTCAAGCCAGGTTCCTATCTGAAATCAACGATGTGACCTCCCACACCACGTTCCAGTCTGAGACCGACATCACCACCGACCAAGTTATGCTCACGCCAGAGTCTGTTGTCACAACCAAATAGGTTCTGCTCACGCCTGAAACCGACAACACGACCAACGAAGTTATGCTCACACCAGAGTCTGTTAACACAACCAACTAAGTTCTCCTCACACCAGAAACCGACGTCACCACCATCCGGGTTCTGCTTACGTCTGAAGTCGACGTCACAACCAACCAAGTTATGCTCACGCCAGAGTCTGTTGATACGACCAACCAAGTTCTACTTATGCCTGAACCCAACATCACAACCAACCAAGTTATGCTCATGCCAGAGTCTGTTAACACGACTAACCAAGTTTTCCTCATGCCTGAAACTGACGTTACGACCAACCAGGTTCTCCTCATGCCTGAAGTCGACGTCACGACCAACCAAATTATGCTCACACCAGAGTCTGTTGATACTACCAACCAAGTTCTCCTTAGGCCTGAAACGGATGTCACAACCAACCAGGTTATGCTCACACCAGAGTCTGTTGACATGACCAACCAAGATCTCCTAATGTCTGAAACCGATGTCACGACCTTCCAGGTTCTCCTCATGCCTGAAACCGACGTCATGACCAACCAGGTTATGCTCTCGCTAGAGTCAGTTGACACGGCCAACCAAGTTTTCCTTATGCCCAAAACCGATGTCACAACCAAAAAGGTTATGCCCACACCAGAGTCTGTTGACATGACCAACCAAGATCTCTTCATGCCTGAAACCGATGTCACGACCAACCAGGTTCTCCTCATGCCTGAAACTGATATCATGACCAACCAGGTTCTGCTCACAGCTGAGGTCAACATCACAACCACCCAAGTTATGCTCACGCCAGAGTCAGTTGACATGGCCAACCAAGTTTTCCTTATGCCCGAAACCGACGTCACGACCAACTAGGTTCTGCTCACACCTGAAGCCGATGCCATGAGCAACCAAGTTCTGCTCACGCCTGAGTCTGCTGACATAGCCAACCAGGTTCTGCTCACGCCTGAGTCTGTTGACATGGCCAACCAAGTTCTGCTCATGTCTGAAGCTGACAACCTGCAGAGATGATGGAGGATGATGCTCCACCTTCCTGCTCCGCTGAGGACGTCACTCTGCCTTCCTGCTCTGCTGAGAACGTCCCTTCACACTCAAGAAGGGCCAACAAGACGGTCCACCAAGTCAAGCAACTGTCTAAAGCTGACGACACAATTTCCCAAGCCTGGGTCTTGCCTAATGACCTCAGCGTACCAGCCCTGGTCTCATGTCTGCTCCTTGAGGAACCTGTTACTTATTGGACAAGGCCTGCATTGGAACCTGAGGGGCTGTGAAGACATTTTGCCTAGAGGGCCAGGACTGCCGGGGGAGGGAGTGTATTTTGTGTATTTACTTTTATATCCACTGTATCTAAGTCCCACTGAGAGATCTTTGAAGTTTAATGGTTAACCATTGTTATCACACCTCCTCCACAGATATATAAGGTCAATGGCTTCTATACAGCAAAGAATCTGGAGAATAGCAAAAATGTACCACAAGATCAAATTCCAGCTGGCACAGTTAGAGATTCTTACAAGGAGGGTTTGGAAACAGATCACAAATCCCGCTGAAGGGCAGCTGTTACTTTGCACACGAGGGAAAAGAGGGTGTCCAATATTGCTCTTATTTTAGTCTAATGCATAAGAGACACAGAAGTCAAACACACAACAGACTTAAAAGTGCAGAATCCGTCCATATTAATTTATGCCACACATTATTTGCATTCATATCTGTAACATTAAAATAAACAGATCACTTTGCACAGAAGCTATAAGATTTTTTAAAAAATAAATAAATATTGGAATTATACGTTATTACTCAAAAATAAATGGTTTTAAGCTTTTTTTAATAATTTTTTTTTCGATATGACTCGTCCATCTGCGAACCCTTCTGTTCTTTAGGTCATTAACTCATTGACCCAATGCACAGGAAATGGTGTTCTGGAGGCGGTCCTTTTATATCACTGTGGAGTAAAAGGTTTAGACTGCCTACACAGAGGAGCTGTGTTGTAATTTAAAACCTGCTGAAGGCTGCAACTGCCCCAAGCCTTTCACATACACACACATACACACTGAGCAGCAGGCTTTGTTCTAGAATCCGGCTCAACTCTGTGCTCAGAACAGCACACAGCACAGAGAAACCTACACGTTGGACTTACTAAGTGGGTGAAACATCGACTGTGCTTCCCTGTGATCAGGTAGTCTTTCCCTGAGTGTATGTGTGTGTGTGTGTGTGTGTGTGTGTGTGTCAGGGGGGTCTTTTGTGTGGAGGGAAACTCCATTGCCAGATGACTTACAGTACAGTTCACTCTCCATTCAGAGCTATATGTGTTGCCAGAAAGCTGTTCTTTATCATAGTTCTTGCATGGATACAACTTTCACTGTAGCTTTAAAATAAACTTGCCTGCAACATGGATGGCTTTGTGTGCAGAGTTTATTTAAACAGTAAAAGAAAACTGAGAATGCTTTTAAGATAAAAATTTAGATTTTTATGGCTTTTCAAGGTACTGACTCTGACAAGTAATTTAGAACAGGCTGGGGAACATGTTAAGCGTGTTAAAACATTAAACATGTACCGTTGGAATGAGCAGTGTGTATCGAACAGAATTGTTTAAATTCATTCAGATTTTTTTCTGGTTCATCTCATCAGCCGATCACCTGATAATTTAAAATACTGTTTGTATGACTGTCCTTTCCTCTCCATTCAGAAAGCTCAAATGGTTTTAATTAAGCACTTGAAGCTATTCAAGCTCTCTCTCTCTCTCTCTCTCTCTCTCTCTCTCTCTCTCTCTCTCTCTCTCTCTCTCACTCTCTCAAAGGGAGAGGGCATAATGCAGACAGAATGGGAAGTACAGAACAAGGCAAAGGGGGCAGAGAGAGAAAGCTCTCTCTTTCTCTCTCTCCCTCTCATATTCTCTCAAAGGGGGAGGGCGTCATGCAGACAGAATGGGAAGTACAGAACAAGGCAATGGGGGCAGAGAGAGAGAAAAAGCTTGCATTCTCTCTCTCTCTCTCTCTCTCTCTCTCTCTCTCTCTCTCTCTCTCTCTCTCTCTCTCTCTCTCTCTTCCCCCTTTGCCTTGTGCTATATTTCCCATTCTGTCTGCATGATGCCCTCCCCCTCTGAGAGAAAGCTCTCTCTCTCTCTCTCTCTCTCTCTCTCTCTCTCTCTCTCTCTCTCTCTCTCTCTCTCTCTCTGCCCCCTTTGCCTTGTTCTGCTCTCCCCATTCTCTCTGCATTATGCTGATTGATGTATTTGGTCATGGTTATGTAATTGAGGGTGGTGGAGTGTGTGGGAGAACTCTGTCTGCTCCAGAAAAAAAGATCAGTCAAGTTTAATTTTGGGTGGCAGGAAAGGATATAAAATATATTTTACAACACTCTAATCAGTAACAGTGTTTTTATGCAGAGACTTACACAAACATATTTATTCATGCCCTCTATTATCACTGTAAATATAAGAGGCCTAAGCTCTACACAGATAGTGTCGTGTTGCCTGAACATTGCTCCACTTCATCTTGGGTACTGTCAGGTTGATGTAAAACCGGCTGCTCATGGATGTTCAATCATTGGTCATTCCTGACAAGACTCTGATTTGAGCTGTACAGAATGTACATATTTGGTACTGAACTGCCCTGTAAGATATTATGTGTGTGTTTTTTTTTTTATTGTTTCAAATTACTGACAGAGTTTGTTCGGCCCAATCGTCTAATGATACAAGGTCACCATCATTTAAACACTGTCTATAAACACACATCTATAAAATCTATCATATAGTATTTCAGCTGTGAATACAACCACAATGGAATATAGCTCTGTGCTAAGAGGGGTGCTATCTATCAAAGGAGAAAACCTTGCCAAGAGCCTTTAAAAGCATAGATATTGCTAATATCCCTGTGCACAGTGATTACATTGAGCAAATTAGTGAGATTAGATATTCTAAAATCAGCATAGTTAGGGAATTTAAACAGAGCACAGTAAGGGCCATATTCAGAGTTGAGTTAAGTGTGTGTAGTGAGGAGTAAATACTGAAATTGAGCACACTGGTATTCTGACTTTAGAGTCGTATGAGAATTGCATGCTGGACAGAGTTTTTCAAGAACAGAGTTTTTTTTGTGTTTTTTTGGTTTGTTTTTTTTTGCATTATGCCGCCGAATTAAGTCTGGCGCCACTGTCTGACAGTTTGATTTAACCACAGTTCATGTTTTGGCCAAAAACCTATGGAATGCCATTTGAGGAAGAGCAGCGTGTCATTAAATTCTTTAACCTGTTATTATCTGTTACTGCTGCAGTCACATGCTGCTGGGTAATATGAGAAATAGGTCATGGATTTGTTTAGAAGATGTTATATATGAAATGTGTTCTTGTTCTTATATTCATCATGTTTAATAATAGTCACACTCTAATTGTGTCCCACAAAGTGAGAAATCTGATTAGTATGCTTTCTCTTGATGCATGATAGATGAGCTCTGATTGGATCTTCTGTACAGTTGTCCTGACATACTTCTTGTATAGACTAATAGTTCAACTTTAATTGTCAGAAAAAATGTGCACAAATCCTTATTGCAAACATTTTTTTTACCTTGTTAACTGAAATATTTACATGTGGATATAAGAAAAAGAACTTGGTTCCGTGTCATTGTCCCAATTAAATGAGTGTTTTCAAGGCTTCGCCCACAGTACACTATAAGCAGAGCAGATGAATCACCTTGTCATCATATTAGTTTTATTTTATTTTTATTTATTTTTTCAATTTTTAAAACTATCTCTTGCGTTTATGTTACATTGCATTATATTTGACAGTGAAGAAAAAATGCTGTCTTTGTCTTCAGGCTATATTTTCTATCCCCCAGTTGTTTTTGGTATAAAGGTAAGTGTTTGCATTTAAAGACAGTTGTCTAAACCCTACTAAAAACATGTCTCAGTCCTCAAAGGTGTGAACTACACACAGGTGATTGGCATAATCTGAATGGGGTGCACAGAAAATTTCCTTAAGCACGTGTGTAACCTGTTTCTGAATACATGTAACTTTCCTTGCATTAATACTGGCATAACTTTGGTACTTGAATATGGCTTGAAATGAATACGTACAGTACAGCCCTCATATAAACCCAGTACTCTTCTTTTCCTTCAACTCCAAACAAAGCCTCCATGTGTTTAGATGTATTCCCAATATTACAGGGTGTTTACACTGGCACTTTGGACCTCCGGCACACACCTCACACACATTTGTGTGTGTGGATAAAATGCTTCAACATTTGGCACAATGATAATACTGCATGTTCCTGAACCATATACACAAACTAAATTTAATCACTGACTTAAAGGCCCAGATTCAAATCCCTGGGCAAATCGCAAGTCTCCAGCTGCACTGTCTTGTTAGTTTTTCTCTTGTCTGCTTAGCTCATGGACACAGATGAACTTGATTGTGTTTGGTTCAGGTTTGCAGCTATAGTCTCACTTTGTTACCTATGTTAATTGGTATTGCTCCTGATTATATCATAGAGATGCTAGTGTTTTGGATATAATGACGTAGGTGTATTTACAGTTTCAGTATTGTTCGGGCAGCAAGGGCTTACTTTAAATAGTTGTAGTTAGTTAGCAGATGTTTAGCCTGCAGCTGACTTCATCATGTAAATGAGCATATGCCTGGCTAAAGATGATTATACTACAGATGTTCTTGCTGTCTCTTAACATGCACTCTCTCATCCTGCTGAATAGCACAAAGCCATTACTCACAAGCATATTGGTAAGAAAAGAGTAAATGCTCATGTTTGGTTGTCTGCTTGAATTATCTGTGCATTTAGGGACGCTGCTGTGATTGCGAGCTGTATTTGCTGCCATTGTCCACCATCTCACCTGAAGTTTTGAAACTCTACAACTTAGGTATATTTATTTGCATGGCACATTGCATTTTTATGCTTTGTGACTCTACCTGATCTGTACCACAAATGTCACTTCATGACATTACAGCTCATGTTGTGACATTTTGAAATAACAAATACAGTAAGCTATGTAATAGTGTATGAGTAATCATAAAATTGATTCTCACAGTTGCACATACTGGCAACATGAATTGCTGACCTGATGTGTAGTCTCAGGCAGCTTCCTGGTAAAAACACTTGGCTATCATTACATGATTTTTGAGGTTAAGGTTTCATATCAACACTAAATATCTTATCTCTGGCAGTCTGCTTTTCATTTCGATTTCTTTCAGAGTTTTGTTTATATGAAATATGGATTTGTTAATTTTTTTTTCAGGATATAAACTTGGCACACATATACATGTATTTATAAACGAAGCTTTAATTAAATCTGTCCTCAATTATATCTGACCTATTCAAAGTCTAAAAAAACAATAACAACAGCTCTAATTATAAATATATAATATATTAATAATATAAATTATAACTGCAGGTGAGGTGTACAACAGTCAGTTTACAACCTGATTTCATCCTGATTTCACCCATAATTATAAATATATATTTTATTTCATGTTATTTTATTTCAAGTTTTCCTTTTATGCAACATTAACACTTCACTGCAACTTATTTTTTAGATTTACTGAAATAATTATTTTTATATTTATACTTGCTTTCCTTGGATCTTGGACTTAGCTTGTTGAATGCATTCCTTTTACTGACTTTCTATCTCAACACCTGCAAAAATTATGGTGTTTCGTGTAAATTAGATGTATATGATGGTAAATTGGCACTTGCTATATGCATATAACATGTAAATAAGGGACTAGTGAACAGGAAATCATACCCAGAGCTCAGCTCTTTCATCAATATGACAGTTTTATGAGAGACACAAAGTTTTCAATGCCATTCAATTCTGCTTTTCTTTTTTATGCAACTTAGATGAATTAAAGCCAATGCTACTAATGGAAAATAATTATAAATATATCTGTAGTTATACAGAACGGGTGAGCTCTCCTTAGCAACTATAATCAGGATATAATATAGCTATAATATAGTTGTTAAGGAGAGCTCATACATTCTGAGCGCCATAAAATATAATGTGTTTTTGCCTTCATTACAGGTAAAAAACACAGTACATTTTATGGCGCTTTTACAGCCTTTGTGCAAGTGAGAAAATGTTGGTATGATGTCTATTTTTCTCTTCACCTTTGTGTGAATGTACATATTTGTTTTTAATCAGGGACTGCAACTGCACCTGTTTACTCGGATAGCAGTGAGGTCTCCAAAAGGACTGAGCTGACCCAGCCATAACTCTCACCATGCGACTCTTCACTGGTTTGCTGCTGCTAGTCCTGTTTATAGTGGCTGAGGCGCGGAGGGGAAAGAGACTAGGACAAGATAAATTGCGGGGCAGAAGCAAGTCAAACTCTGTTAAGCGCTTTGCAGGCAGCTGCAAAGAGTACATAGAGAATGGTGATAAGTTTCTTGACTGCCAGGACTGCCATTTGACTGCTGTCCTGCTTGATTGGCCAGAGGATATTGACCATCTTTTGCTGGCACAGAACAGGTTAAAAGTGTTGCAAGACAACACCTTCAGTCATTTTCGAAACCTAGTGAGTTTGGATTTGCAGCTGAATGAGATTTCACTAATCATGGAAGGTGCTTTTAGTGGCCTAAGCAAGCTCACCACCTTACTGCTCCAACACAACCGCCTTCAAGTGGTTTCTGAAGCCATGTTCATCCCCATGCCTCGACTTAGATACCTGCGCCTTCATGACAATCCATGGACATGCAACTGCCAGCTGGACAGCCTGGTCCACTTCCTGCAGGTGCCAAGCAACCGTTACATGGGTAACTTTGCAAAATGTGCAGAGCCCACAAGGTTTTGGGGGCAGCAGCTGAAGACGCTGGATCCTAAGTTGCTGTGCATGCCACCCATGCAGTCACAAGTTCATCTACCTAGACTGCATTCTGATACAGCGTTGCTGTGCCACATTCGTGATTTTCCCAAACCGCTGCTTGACTGCAGGAGCAGAGGTGAGAGCACCACAAAAACCAGTAACATCTTTTACAGGGTAAATGTTTTCAAGTGTAGGCATACAGTTCTTGGTGTTGCCAGAATTCTACAACTCCAAGTTCTGTTTGTTTATATGGAAAATCCAATTTTTAGATTCAGCTAATGTCAGCATGTTGTAAATATGTCCCAAACCACACACTAGAAATTTGACATACCGTTTAGGAGAACAGTAGGCAATTGGAAACACAGACTTTCCCAACAGAAGTCAGTATTCAGAAATAAAAGATCTTTGAACACTATAATTGACCAAAGCAAGTAAATTGAGAGGAGAAAAATATTTTAGAAAATAAGGTTTCTCTTGGTATTTTCCATTGGTGTTGGCATTCTGAAAATGGCATAAAACATTTGCACAAAATAAAAACCTAAACATTTAAGATTCAGATTCAAAAAAGCAAAGGATGTTTGAAGAAGTTTGTCTTTTGCAATCTTTTAAAGCTGCTTAAAGGCAAAATTAGGTAGAAAATTAAACTGATTTACTTCACCTGCAGGCAGTTATGTGAACTCCATTCATCTTAACTGAGGACAGATTTGATTAATGCTTTATTTATAAATATAGATTTATGAATATAAGTTCCTGCCCTGAACCCCCAGTGACAAATTTAGATTGGTAAATAAATAACATTATATATATTTTTATATATATATCTATATCTATATCTATATCTATATATATATATATATATATATATATATATATATATATATATATATATATATATATATATATATATATATATATACCCGTCCAGGTACTTCATGTATTTACTGCCCCTACCCAGTTCAGGTATTTCATGTCTGGAGAAAGAAGAATGAAGAAAGAATACTCTGTCCACAGTCAAGCATGGTGGTGGCTCAGTGATGCTCTGGGGCTGCTTTGCATAATTTTGATTGCAACTGTATATACAGCTCTGGAAAAAATTATGAGACCACTGAAAATTTTTCTTAAATCAGCATCTTTACATGTATGGCAGTCATTCCATTCCAGTGTCTGTTGAATTCCAACACAGGCACAGCGCATTCTACTGAATGAGATCCTGATTAGGTGATCACCTGAACCAAATTTTATTTAATGAGGAAAAGCCTCTGCTTTTATAAAAACTACTGCAGTGGTCATCACTATCCTCTTGCAATAGAACCAGCTGGATGGCAAAGACAGTGCTAGTAGTACCTCAAAAGTAATTGGAATAAAAAAATAACTATTAACCATGCCAAGAGTTGAAAATTAAAGTTTGGAGTGAGGAAAAGGAGGATTCAGTTCTGGCTTTACTGGCAGAGGGATACAGTGAGCGTTGGGTTGCTTCCATCCTTCCTTAGAATTTCAAAGATAGCGTTTCATAGGAACATGGTCAAGCAGCAGACACTGGGGACAACAAAGCTACAGACCGGCAGAGGGTGAAAATGACTCCACTAACCGGGATGACCACCAACTCATTCGAATGTCACTCAACAACCATAAGATGAGACAAAAAGACAAAAAGAACGGCAAACGGCAGCTGGGGTGAAGTGCATAGCGAGGATGATTTGAAACAGGTTCCTAAGGGCAGGGTTGAATCGTGCAAAGCTAGAAAAATAGCCCTTCATCAATGAGAAGCAAAGAAGAGCCAAGCTGAGGTTTTCAAAAGACCGTAAGCATTGAACAGTGGCGGACTGGAGTAAGGTCATCTTCACTGATGAGTCAAATTTTCAGCTTTGCCCCACACCTGGTCATCTAATGGTTAGACAGAGACCTGGACAGGCCTACAAGTCAGTGTCTCGCACCCACTGTGACATTTGGTGTAAGATCGGTGATGATCTGGGGTGCTTCAGCAAGGCTGGAATCAGGTAGATTTGGGCAGAAAATGACAACTGGTCAAAATAACAAAAAAGCAGCTCTAACTGGCAATATTTTTATTTGGAATTTGGGAGAAAGGTTATCAGGAGTTAACAGAATACAAGAAAAATGTTTACTTTACCCAACACAGTAAAACCAGAGAAAGTGATAATTTTGCAATGGTCTCTGCAAATGTCATTCTAATTTCAAAGGTTAGTATTCATATATGGTTTGACAGTTGATCAGTCTGTCATATATATATATATATATATATATATATATATATATATATATATATATATATATATATATATATATATATATATATATAGTGGGTGTAAAATATATATATATATATATATATATATATATATATATATATATATATATAAAATCACTCATGCTCTCACTCTCTCTAAATAAAATCCAAAAAGTATTTTGGCTACATAGTACAGACATTGCTGCCTTTAGTTGGTGTTGGATAGATGGTGAAAAGTGGACTTTAATTTCTTTAACTTTAATATAATTTAAGTCATATTAGATCTACTAATCTAAGTCATATTGTGTTAGTCTCTAACACAAATTATGAGACAGGCACACCTTGACCAAACATAACCTTATTTTGATAGATTTTGCACCCACTGTTACTCTAAAATATACAACTAGGAAGATGTTTTGGGGACTTAAATTTTTTTGGGGAGAGTATGCCCAGACCCAATAAAACATATATCTATCTATCTATCTATCTATCCATCTATCTATCTATCTATCTATCTATCTCTCTCTCTCTCTCTCTCTCTCTCTCTCTCTCTCTCGCTCTCTCTCTCTCTCTCTCTCTCTCTCTCTCTCTCTCTCTCTCTCTCTCTCTCTCTATATATATATATATATATATATATATATATATATATATATATAAAGAAACATCCTCTCACATTCAATTGCTTTTATTTCCAGCAAATGCCTTGACATGTTTTTATATTTGTATTAATATAAAAACATTCAACAACTGAGACATAAACTGAACAAGTTTCACAGACATTTGAGGAACAAAAATGGAATAATGAGTAGTTTTATTCTGAACAAAGGGGGGGGGGGGGCATATCTTAACCACTGAGCTACCGCTAACATTTATTTTTGGTGTGTGTCCCTGCAGCGGTAAAAATAGCAAATGACAGAAATAAAACAAACAGAAATTCGGCAGCTTTCCAGCCCTAATTTGCTCATTCCCCTGTATTCCTGCTGCAGACTCTCACTAAACCATGTGCCCAGCTGCCACAGTAATGTCTGTGGGGCTCGTTACAAAAATAGTCATTTAATTACACTGTATTTGCAATAGAGAGTGCTATCATACTTTCCCAGGAAACATCTTGCCAAGGTCTTACCAGGTCACTGCTGGTTCTGACTGACAAGAAAATCTCCAGAGAATCACCTCGAATCAGTCAAATCCTCCTCACAACAAACCAAACATGAATCTATGCGACAGAACCCAATTTGTTTTTGGGTTTTTGTTTTTTTTTGCATTTTTTACAATTACCATCCATCCATCCATCCACCACTTACTCATTTTCAGGGTCATGGGGGAACCTGGAGCCTATCCGTATCCTTCCCTATCCCAGGAAGCATCAGGCACAAGGCAGGGTACACCCTCGCCAGTCCATCGCAGGGCTCACACTCACACCCCCATTCATACACTACAGACACTTTAGACACACCACTCAGCCTACCATGCCTGGGAGGAAACCCCCACATGGAGAACATGCACACATGGCCGCGGCAGGAATCGAACCACGGACCCTGGAGGTGTGAGGCGAACGTTCTAACCACTAAGCCACCATGCGCGATTACAAAACAAAATCAAAACTATTTATGCACCATTAACAGTTATGAAACTGAAATTTAAAACCAAAATAGAAAATGAAATAAAAATAATAACTAGCAAAATTTTTAAAACTATAATAACCCTGCATTGAACTATAAAATTTCCTTTATATGGACAGCAACTCCTCCTGGAAAATGACACTTCTTCCTTTCTATGAATACAACAATGCCTCCGACTATTGGTTAGGACTATGATAGGACAGTGACGGCATTTTAGTGCAGCATGAGGGCAACACACTGATGATAATGAATATTTATTCCACATTTCAAGTCAGTATTAATTTCCCACAACACTCCCCCCACATCTGCTTCAGCTTAAGTATGTGCGATGGTGAGCACACTCAAAGGAAAGCGCTATCTACCCTCTTCCACATACATGACTGACAGGAGAGAGAGAGAGAGTACTAATAAAGTAATTAAGGCTAATGTGCTTAGCCTTTTAAAAGGGTTCTACTTTGAACATTTTCCTCTTAAGGAAATATTTTGTTCTACACAGAACCATTATGGGGTCACCCAGAGATTAATTGTAGTAGGAGGAACTTGTGACCTCCTGATTGCTTTTCTGTTGCACTACTTTGAAGCCTGTAAGATAAAATACTTAATAAAGAAGTTTAGCTTTGTTTTTCATGCTGCCTTCCTTTTAATGGAATTACTTTTAGTAATCAGCAGTCTTATTCAGGTTTATCAATGTATTTTATGTGGTTGATGTTAAATTCCCTCTTAAAAAATTTAAATTGCACCCTTAAAGGTTCTGTATAGAACCCTATAACAGAATACTACCCTATCAAAAAAGGTTTAAAGTAGAACCCTTTTAGTCGACTAAAGACCATTAAGTACTTAAGTACGACATTTGTGTTGATCACAAGACTTTCACAAACTGTGTTTAAATATTATATTTCAAACAGGCCTATACCCAGAACATCAGCAACAAAGCTGAACCAGTACACACACTGTCCTCTTCTGTCTGTTCCACTGTCTCATTATTAACATGGTGCAGTAGGGTTTTTAGGGGACATGATGAAAGAAGAACCGATTAAGAACGATGTGAGGTAAACAGATGCCTTTCAAAGCCAGTAAAAATGTTTAGCCAGGAAACAAAAATATTTTCTTTATCAAAGTATTTCTTTCATGCTGTGCACTATATTGTGTTATCTCTTCGTTTCTGCATCCAAAGCTGGCCATTTCTTAAAATATCTCAACAATACTATCACACTTTGTAGGCCATGATACTGTAGCACTACAGTACATTAACACCCCTGTGCACAATGACATTTGAAGTACCTACAAAATAAACTAAGACAATTTTACTAGCATTGTACATGGTGTGAGCTCAAAGTCAGACCCACAGAAGCTCTGCCTCTGACTGACACAAGCTGTACAGTACTTACTCTGCTGAAATATGACCATAAAGAGCAACAGACCACAGCCAATGCCAGGGCTTGGTGGGTTAAATCTTTGGCAGCTGGACCTTGTCTTTCAGTGCAGTCAAATGAACAACAGAAGGATCTGGGCTTTCTCTGCTCCCCTCAGAAAAGCTGAGTCAACACTGCAGCAGAGCAAAAAAGCCTCACCATGATCCCATTATGGCCTGAGATTGGATAGATGACTGACTTGGGATTTCATTTCTCAGCAAAAACCCCACAGACATCTATTTTTGAAGAAATTGTGCAGTAACAGAGGAAGAGTCTTGTAATATTTATTTCAGCTATTTGCTTGAGTTAAAATAACAACATTAGTTTATAGCTCTTATAAAAAAAACACTAAAACTAGAGCTAGGACTCCATAAAGATGATATGATTAGTACTAAATACAGATTATAGACAAACTACAGAATTATTTGTTGAACGTTTATACAGTAATCTGTTATCATTTGTTTAGTTGAGCTTTCCTTAAGCTATGGAGCAGGTGTTCTGGTAAAGTTGAGATAGGAAAGGAAACATGGGCTGTGTCTGTTTAACATGTCAGTGATTCTTCTGCCCACAAGGGTCCTGATGGCATTTCCTTAGTTTGCTAGATGATTGATGTTTCACATGGCCATTAAAGTTTCAGTTTAAAATGTGCTGCATAAAATTGGTACCAGTTTACTTAATGGAGTAATACATTAGCACGCCTAGGAAGGTTTGTTGGACAGGATGACATTTACAGACTGTATTTGAAAACACACACAGCCATAACTACTCATAAAATAAACAATGGGAGATTTCCATGGCCATGACTTGCCTCATTTGTACTTACTACATAGTTTCAGCCCCTTAATCCATACAAACATAGACAACACAGAAGCTCACTTTTAGCTCTAGTACCAGTAAGTATTATTAGAATAAGAATGCCTTTACGGACCACCAATGTTGACCAAAGTGTACCAGAGCCTTGAGCAATTACTGTGGGAGATTTTCCATCTATGGTTAGCCAGTTGGAAAGTATTTTGCTCCAGGCTTTCCAGTTTGATCCTGAGCTTAGGATACTGTCATGTCTTGTACCCCTTAAAAACATGCTACTGTAGTAGGTGAATTGGCTATACTAAATTGTCCCTAGCTGCGCTGGACACCCATGGACACCCATTTGGACTGACTTTTCCCCATATATGCAAATCCTTATGACAAACTTTAGTGCCATGAGTCCCCCTTTGTGCAGCGCACTGTGGAGCATGTGAGCGCTCATGCTTCTCCCACGTGGACAGTTGTGACATTTCGACACGTGCATCTGTTTATGTTTCTGTTATGTCTCCTCCCCGTCCTGTCATTGGTTGTGGTGTCACATGTGTCTGTATTGCCCTCAGCTGTTAGCAGTTACGAGGCTGATCATGTCGGCATATATACCGCGTGCCTCCCAACACTCAACGCGGAATATTAGAGTAGATAGATTAGATGATTTAGCTGCAGATGTGGTTCATTGTGAATGTCATAGTCATAGCCCATGTCTTAGTTCATGTTTAGGTTCGTTAGTTTAGTTCACGCTGGTTTCTCCGCTACCAGTCCCTCACTGTTGTTTATGTTTCTCGTTTTGTTTATCGACCCTGTTTTCCGTGACCACAACCTTGATTCCAGCCTAGCCCTGTGTATGCCTGTTTGCCAATCACCTGACCTCTTGCATGTTTTGGATTACGTTTCTGGATC
The DNA here is from genome assembly GCF_001660625.3 of Ictalurus punctatus. Lineage (NCBI taxonomy): Eukaryota > Metazoa > Chordata > Actinopteri > Siluriformes > Ictaluridae > Ictalurus > Ictalurus punctatus. Next base: position 1,118,296 of record NC_030429.2, read on the forward strand.
CCGTTTTGGATTTACCTGCCTGTGTTTCTCAATAAAGAAAACCGTTCCAACTGTGCTTGCATCCGTACAATCTCCGTTACGTCACGATACGTGACATTTAGTATACAAGAATGACAAGAAAACCCTGAAATTATTGGTACCCATCATTTTAAAAAGTGCAAAATTAACTGTATAAAATTATTATAAAAATAATTCTAATTATAAAAATAATTAAGTAATAGTATTTTTTCTCAAAACATACACTCACTGGCCAATTTTTAGGAAAACCTGCACATCTGCTTGTTCATGCAGGTATCTTATGCATTACATAAAACAGAGGTTCCTTTTTGGGCAAATGTCCGCAAATGGCATAAGAGTAAAAATCTGTTTTAAATTTTGTTTAGCCTATTTCTATATTTGTTTAGCTTTATTATTATCCATCCATCTTCCATACCGCTTATTCTACACAGGGCTGCAGGGGAGTCTGGAGCCTATCCCAGGGAACTCGGGGCACAAGGCGGGGGACACCCGGGACAGGGTGGCAACCCATCACAGGGCACAATCGCACACGGCCTCACACCCATTCACACACTCACAATTTGGAAATGCCAATCAGCCTATAACGCATGTCTTTGGACTAGGGGAGGAAACCAGAGTACCTGGAGGAAACCCCAGAAGCACAGGGAGAGCATGCAAACACACACACAGAGATTCAAACCTCCAACCAAGGAGGAGTGAGGCAAACGTGCTAACCATAAGCCACTGTGCACTATTGTTGTTATTATTATTATTATTATTAGTAGTAGTAGTAGTAGTGGTGGTGGTGGTAGTAGTAGTAGGAGGAGGAGGAGGAGGAGGAGTGGTAGTAGTGGTAGTTGTTGTAGTAGTAGTGGTAGTAGTAGTGGTAGTAGTAGTTGTTGTTGTGGTAGTAGTGGTAGTAGTAGTGGTAGTAGTGGTAGTAGTAGTGGTAGTGGTAGTAGTAGTGGTAGTAGTGGTAGTAGTAGTGGTAGTGGTAGTAGTAGTGGTAGTGGTAGTAGTAGTGGTAGTAGTGGTAGCAGTAGTAGTAGTAGTAGTAGCAGTAGTGGTTGTAGTAGTAGTAGTAGTAGTATTAGTAGTAGTGGTAGTAGTAGTGGTAGTAGTAATAGTAGTAGTGGTAGTAGTAGAGGTAGTAGTTGTTGTTGTAGTAGTAGTAGTGGTAGTAGTAGTAGTAGTGGTAGTAGTAGTTGTTGTTGTAGTAGTAGTATTGGTAGTAGTAGTGGTATTAGTAGTACTAGTGGTAGTAGTTGTTGTTGTAGTAGTAGTAGTGGTAGTAGTGGTAGTAGAAGTGGTAGTAGTAGTAGTAGTAGTAGTAGTAGTCGTGGTAGTAGTAGTAGTAGTGGTATTAGTAGTAGTAGTGGTAGTAGTACTGGTAGTAGTGGTAGTAGTAGTAGTGGTAGTAGTAGTAGTAGTTGTTGTAGTAGTGGTAGTAGTAATAGTAGTAGTGGTAGTAGTGGTAGTAGTAGTAGTTGTTGTAGTAGTAGTAGTAGTAGTAGTGGTAGTAGCGGTAGTAGTAGTGGTATTAGTAGTAGTGGTGGTAGTAGTGGTAGTAGTAGTGGTAGTAGTGGTAGTAGTAGTAGTAGTAGTGGTAGTAATAGTAGTAGTAGTGGTAGTAGTAGTAGTAGTAGTTGTTGTTGTAGTATTGGTAGTAGTAGTAGTAGTAGTAGTAGTAGTAGTAGTGGTAGTGGTGCTAGTAATAGTAGTAGTAGTAGCTTTGCAGTTGCAGCTGCATTTGTGGTTAAAGTAATCTTGAAAGCTGCAGGCATGGCAGAACCCACTCTGAGAGAAATTTACTGCCTTGTTCTTTGTCTGTGTGTCTGTTCATGTTTTTTTGTTTGTTTGTTTTTTTTTAGCATTTTCATTATTTATCTCATTTTATGGCAGCATATTCTTGAAGTATATTTTAAAAAGCATTACTTTAAAATATACTTTTTTAAAAATACAGAAAAGTATATTGTAACTGTATTTACAGAACGTACCCAGAATGTACTTTTAATATTCTTCACATATTTAAATGATACCATTTATGCACTTAAGTGTTTGTTAAGGGTTATGAGAAACCATCAGAGTCAGAATGCCAGACCAGTGCTGACATTTCTACCTCTGGGTTTCTGTTTTTTCAGTGTTTTCAAATGTTTCTAGTGGCATATCTCTAGGGTTCATATTTTATTTAATTTAGAAAAAAAAATCTGTTTTAGGCCACACCAACAGGTTAAAATCTGAAGAAATATAGAAATATGATATTCAGATATAGATTAGAGATTAGAGAAATATAGATTCAGATGCAGTTAGCTTTAGTCACACCCCTAATGTATATTTACATAAGTATATGGAAAGTGTGACCACAATATATTAAGTAAAATTAAGGGAAATATTTTCTCCAAACTCAGGGTAAAAAAAACTCTATGAGGACGATCCCTGCTCTCCATTCCATACAACCAGCCTGTACATACACCAGCTGTACTTTCTCTGTTGTACATATATTAATGATAGTAACAGTTAATTAATTATACGCTCTCTTTTCCAGGGCTGAATGCTGTACCACCTGATATCCCAGAAAATACTGTGAAAATGGACCTTGCTTTTAACAACATAACACAGTTAAGGCCTAAAGAGTTTGTAACCATCAAAGACTTAAAGCTGTTGAACCTCAGCTGCAACAGTCTGGAGCGCATTGACACAGGTAACAGTTCATAGGCTGTTCAAGTCGGGAATTTCCACTGGGTTAAGTTCATCATCATTTTTATAAATTACAGAGTCGGGTTCTGTCAGTTTGTATCTTCATTGTTCCATAATAATTAATCGCTAGGTGTCCATAGGAGAATCATATGTTTGGAATTACTGGTACCCTTCAAGAACAGGCAAACATGACTATGTAATACAAACATTACACACAACGCTTTTGATCCCAGCACAAATGGAGAGGGAGAGAGACAGGGGGTGAGTAAAAGAAAGGACAGTCAAAACAGGATGAGTGTGAGAGAGAGAGAGAGAGAGAGAGAGAGAGAGAGAGAGAGAGAGAGAGAGAGCAAGCAGAGAGCAAGCAGCAAAACTCCCTCTTATCCACATCTGAAGGCGAACTAATAGGAGACACCTGTGCTCCGGTGTATCTCCTTTCCAGAGGAACGTTGGCACTTGCCCTGCCTCCCTCATCAAGTCACCAAAAATATATAAATAAATTGGGTTGTCAAAAACTTTGACCTTGATACAAATACCAGGTAGAGTATTGTAATTTGTGAAAATCTTGATATCAAAATGATACTTTGACCAAAAACAATTTAAAAAAACAAGCTAAATACATTTTTTTTAAAAAGGAAACAGACACACACACACAGAACACACCAAATTCTGATTGTTAGCAGTATATTGCAATTTCCTCTTTTTTAAAAAAAAATTAAAGATCTTCATAAGTTTCATTTTGCATATAACGAAATAATTCAAATACATTTTCATTGAATATATTTAACATTTAATATTAATTATTAATTATTAATATTAATATTAATCCAATAGTCAAAACTCAAAAACAAGTAGGTCTATAAAAAAATGGACCAGCATGGACCTAATGTGTTCAGTCAGTGTAGAAGAAGAAACAGAAAAAAAAAATCTCTGATTGCAAAAGTATGCACACCTTTTAACTAAATCGTTAAATTAAAAAACTATTTTGCTTACAATACAACTGTTTGGGTAAGACACTACGACCTTAGCACATCTTCAGTTGGCACTTTTATTCCACTTCCTTGCAAAAATGCTCCGGTCTCTCCTCTTATCCTGAAGAGAAGCAGCCCTCATTTCTCTGAACAGATAAACATAGTGGTGACGATGATGGGATTGTTGTTCACGCGTGGACAGAGGCAGAGACAGTCACATGCTGAGTATGTATAGCAACACTGAAAGGACAGAATGATCACAACATCCACAGCGGTAACAGTGGATCTGTTGTTAGTCAGTGTGCATAATTAACTAAGTGCTTCAGAAAAAAGGAGAGAGACAGACTAAATTACAAAGAAAATAACAAGTGAAATGGCCACAACAGAACAAGTGCCTGAGTTTGACAGTACTAAATAGGATTTTGATTCCTATTATACTTATCTAAGTGATGAATTGCAGCAAATAAAATTGATAGTGAGAAAAAAGGACGTGTTCTTGAGTGTTTTAGAACTAGTGGAATATGGCCTCGTGTAATGTCTAGTTGAGCCAGCAAAAGTAATTGACTTAACATACCAGGAATGTTAAGTCAATTACATGTCAAACCCAAGGCAATTCTGATTGCAAAACGCTTCAGATTCTACCATTGCAACCAGTGTCCTGGGGAAATGATATCTTATTACATTCTGAATGTCTTGCAAGTTCATGTGAATTTGGAACAGTTCTAGGCCTCGCAGAAGTTATCACATAAGGTTATTCTCAGGAAAGGGCCTTTCTTTTAAGAAAGCCTGCGATGTTGCCATAGCGTTAGAATTAGTACACAAGAACACCAAAGAGTTGGGTGCTCAGACAAGCATAAAGGACATGAGTGTGCATAAGTGCAAATGTCTGTGGAGGCAGAGAGAAATATAGAGGATGTGGGAGTTCTTGGTACAGCACCAAAAAGGGGTCCAGCAGCAACTTTTTAACAAGCTTAAAAGCAATTGTTATCATTGTGGTGAAGGCAAGCACCACCCCAATGCAATGTCATTACAGCCATGAGAAATGCCAGAACTGTGAGAAAATTGGCATGCATGTAAGAGTCACAAAACTCAGCATTCAGCCAAAGCCCAGTATGTGTCAGGCGATATATCTGAGACACAGTGTGCAGTGGATGATGAACATGAGGGTCACACAGGGATGATAAGAATGAAAGCATTGGCAAGAGGATGCCTCTGGTGGGTGGGGCTTGACAAAGATATCCAGAGCTTCATATGCAAGTGCTCTCCATGTGAATTGAGGTGAAACCAACCCCCATCGCTCCTCTTCATCCATGGTCCTGGGTGACAACACCTTGGGATTCATGTAGACTATGCAGAAATAGAATAATTTCTTAGTGACTGTGGATGTCCACTCAAAATGGATGGAAATTTTCCCCACTCAGCTGACCAATGCAGACAAGACCATAAACCTCTTGCTTGGCTTACTATGGATTCACAAATGAGCTGGTATCAGACAATGGCCCACCATTCACCTATCACCATTAACAGTAAAGGCTCTGTAGTGAAATGATTGTCCTTGTCATTTCTCTGAATAGTAAAACATAACAAAAATGTGCTTCAGAAATGCATGCACACCAATGTGAACTTGTTTCCTATGAAAAAAAAAAAAAAAACACTTTTTAGATTTACCTCTAGTCCCAGCTTCTCCATCTCCGGAACCACCATCACCAGAGACACAGGAGACACCACTCTCCACGGTTTCAGGAGATTGAGGTGGGAGTGCACTGCCAATATCCATTTGCCTGTTCTCATAGTCAACTTCTCTGACTCACTGTCTGATTCACTCCATGAGTAATTTAGAGCTCAACGTGGGTAGTAAAATGAGTATCTGTGGGGTGAATTCCCATAGCCGAGCACCCCTGTTGTACAGTTGGGATTGCCTTTCTTGGGCCTGAATTTTTCTTTATTAGGTGACTTAAGGTGTGGAGTTCTGCTCTCTGGTCCAGAATTTCCTGAATTTAATTTTTGCTGTTAGGACATCCCTCCTCCCAATTATCCCTAATGATATCTGAGACACCACAAGGTTTGTGTCCTTTGAATGTGGAAAACCCTGTGGAGGCTTATGAGACCTCTCATACTACTTACAACAGGAGTTCGAGCCACTTATCCCAATTACAAGAATAATACTGAATGAACTTACAAATAATATTTGTAAGCATTTGATTAAACTGTCAGACCAGCCCAACTGTTTGTGGATGGTAAACACTGGTGCAAATCAATATAATCCCTAATAATTCGTACAGCTTGCGAAGGATGCAAGACATAAATATAGTGCAAAGGTCAGTCAGGATATCTTTTGGGATGATGACTCGGAAAGCATGCCTCCGCAATGATGCATGCCCAAATGTTGTGAAGCATCATGGCTTCCAGGTATAGCATTGAGTCACAAAGCGGTGTCCTCATGCAGTCCGTTCTAATGGCCCAATGAGGTCCATGCCAATCCTTTTGAAGGGGACCTCGATAAATGGAAATGGGTGCAATGGCAACCATAAATGTAAAAATATGAAGTCGCTGAACTACCGCGCAGAGGAGCAGTGGTGAAGCACAACCCATGTTAAAAAAACCTCCACAGGTATTTTGTAATTTTATGTTTCAAACAGAGATGGCAAAAGAGAGGTGAAGTTCAGTACTACAGCTTTAATAACTGAAAAGTATACCATAGGGATTGTGCAACAATAGGCTGGATTTGCTGACCATCAATCTCACTTGGATGAAAGTGAGTCTCAGAGCCTTGTCGCATGACTGTACCAAGGGGAAATCCCAGAAAGGGAATCCTCACAAAGTTTGGGGGATGAGGCAAGGACTAACCGCCATTTATATGTTTTGCCCCTGAAATTTAATAATAACTATCACCAGCGGGTACTCGTGAACATCGTTGTGCTCACACCTCACCTTCACCAAGTGTGCATTTTCCAATGCCTCTCACTGAATCAGGCTTTGATGGACAGAGGTCTAGTTACACACTGAGGCCACCAAGGCCAGATGTGTACACCTTGTATACTCACTGGCATGCAGTATGTTCCTGCTCGAACGGGAGAGGTCTACTGCACATCAGGGATCAGGATCAATGTCCCCACTTCCCTGAGGGAATTCCGATCCTGGAAAGGCTTGGTTTCCAAGTTGGTTGCCTCGTCTGCAAAACCTGCCCAGGCTTTCCCCGGTCCTGGTGGGCATGGAATGTTCTACTTGTGTTGAGAGAGAAGAAGCTGGGGAAGACATCAGAGGTTTCTGGAGTGCCTGCTGTTTCTCAGCCTGCTCCTGTTCAAGGGCTTCAAAGCTAGAAGTGCTTGTATTTGGTTTGGTGGAGGGTGGCAAGGGACTTTATGATCCTACCGAGTGGGGAGGCTTCCTTGGCGGTGTTTGAGTCTTCCAGGATCCAGAGTTTCGGCACTGCTGCAGAAACCGTTGTGTAAGAAGAAGACTAAGGAGACGGGCAGCATTTTAGCAGAGCTCCAGGCTCGTGTTTATTTGCTCAGTGCATCTTCAACAACTCAATAAAAAAAGACAAACAAACAGGAAAAGGTGACATCACTATCTTGAGGCGTTTTCCCCATTCAAGTGTAAGCTCATGTTCTGCAGCGTGTGTGTAAATTCAACACAGGTGAGAATCAGCACGCATTACTTGTCGGTTTAACCCACCTCCTCTCTCTCTGTAGCTGATGCTGAATCACATGGTGGGAGAGCGTGCATTTGGTGACATTAGAGGCAGTTAATACATAAGGCATAGTACATGACTGCAGCCAGACCCTCTCAATTTTCCACTCAATTAATTGAAAAAACACTTACCTTTTCTCTAACAAAATCATAATTTATACTAATATGAATTTCTCTTATATTAGAACTTTTTACATATTAGTATTTTTCTAAAGAATATTTAAAATAAGTTCCAAAAAATTGTCATCCAAATAAGCTACCAAACAATGCTCTCTAGGAAAAAAATACACAAAACAACCTTAAAATATGTGCTTCCTGCCCAACTTTTCCAACCACCCTCTGAGGCTGAGTAAGCAGGAGCTCATAAACATGCTGTAACTGGGTTCAGGTGTCATGGAGGAAAAAATGCTAGGAGTTAAAAAATAAATAAATAAATAAATAAATAAAGGACATGTTTTACAGAACATTTTATTGAGACCATGAGATCCCATTTTAAGCCATGCTCAGAATGCGCTTCTATATCAGAATGGCGTGGAGTTAACTCAGTTGTTAATGAACAATTAGAAATTGAATCAGTATATTCAACTAAAGACTTAGACCTTGATCTTATAAACAACTATGGAATGGATTTTACTGTAAAAGGATTTGTTTTTAAACATCCAAAATGGTAATCAGTCCCCAGCAACAGAAACAAAAACCAAACCAAAACCAAATATTGACATACTGAGCTATAAATGATCCAGGCTTTCAAATGTGCCCCTAAAATGGAGATAATTGTTATCTTATTTTTCTAAACAAAAAGGCAGGTTTCTAGTAGTAACTCCTAAGATGAATGATAGATACTGCAGAGGCAGTCACAGAAAGTAATTTTCACCATAATCTTCCTTTCCCTAGGGCTGCTAGCTGTATTTATGACATAAGACACAAGTTATTCATGTTTCCAGTAATTCACAATAATGAATAATTCAGGAAGACAGGCCCAGAATTCCAGTCAGCTGACAGATAAAAAAAAATGCTCATTGGAAAATCAGTAAGTAACACACCTAAGGTATACAAGGGTGAAACTTTTCACTGTTATTATCACAACTGAGATAATGTATTCCATTTAGGCAATGATAACATTTATATGGAGCTTCTTTTAGTTTCATTATATAGCTGCCAATACTAGCAAAAACTTTAAATAATTATGACTGCACTACTTACATAACACCATAGGGAAGAAGTCTATTAAACAAGTTTATTATACAAGGTATATAAAAATACAAGCATTGATTGAATATAAAAGGATTTACAGAAGCAATGGAATGAATGGGCCCATAGCCTGGCGTTGGAGACAAATGGAATCAGACTCTCCCTTAAAAATCAGACAGTTGAATCCCTGATCTGATGATAGAATCTCTCAGAACTTAGGGGTCCTCATTTTTTTTTTTTTTTTTTTTTTTATACCTGTGAGCCTGCATTGAACTGTTGTACTGGATGAGTTAAACCAATATTTGGGCGACAATTCTTACTAATACAGCACCAAATTTCTGCTACATTCTACAACATGCAGCAACATGCAACATGCAGTCAGAAATGTACAATAAAAAATAAACAGTTGATTGCATTTTGGTTCGTTTCAGCCTGACAGACATTTAATTTAATTTTACTGTACATGAATGAAGTAAAAAGAAAAAACTATGAATGCTAATCCCAGTCCCTCACCCTAAATTAAATACTGATAACTTTTGATGATGGGTTAGTTTATCAGATTTCTTACCTACTTTCAGTTGTGAGATAAAGTTATTTAGTTTGTTATTTAGTAGAAGTTAATTAGCATTAACAATCCAGGTGAGCTCACCCTCTGTTACCCTCTCTTTCCACCCTCACAGCTGCATTTTCTGGCCTTTTGCACCTAAGAGAGCTGGACCTATCTAACAACAGCCTGCACTACTTTAATTATGGTGTCCTGGAGGACCTTTACTACCTAAGGACACTGTCTCTAGGTGGCAACCCCTGGATTTGTGATTATAATATCCACTACCTGATCTACTGGCTGAAGCACCACCCAGCTGTGGAACACACTGGCCTGGTGTGCAGCGAGCCGGCGGAGTTCCACGGTTGGCCCGTCGAAAGTTATGTGAAGACCTACAATGCTGAGTGTCCCAAAGACAAGCAGGTGGACCTGCACGGAGGAACTGGTCCCACAGTCACTACATCACAAGAGCTTAATGCAGAGACAGTGGAGAATCCAGACCTGCTGCCCAGCCCACTCCGAAAAAAGGGACCCAATAAGTTTGAGATTTATCGTCTGAGTTAAAATTATGGATTTTTCCTGATAAACTGCAATCTTTTGCTATAGAACAATTCTGATTCATTCTGCACTTGATCAGGGAAAAAAATAGAGATCGACCGATATTGATTTGTTTTTTTTATAACCCTATACCGATTATTTGTATGTTTATGTGCACAATAACCGATATGCAGAACTGATATTTATTTATTATTTTACTTCTGTTTTGGACACAATGATAACACCACCACTGAACTGAACATGAACTTATTTATAACAATTTTGTCAATTTCACTTCCTCCTTGCATACAAAACAATACAAAACTCTTATTTATACACCAATAAATAGAGGGGTCTGAAATAGTGTAAAAAGATTATGTGACTCTGAATTTGTCTCTATTTTTAGCACCAAGCTGCTTAGACTACATATCAAGCATTTATGTAACACATCTAATTTGTATATTAATGGCGCTTATGGTCGTCTTGTGCGCAATTCTCAAAATATCATTTATCAGTGGATCCGATATTTCAAACCTGATAACCGATTATGGAAAAATGCATAAATATCGGGAAAAATATACATAAAATCGATTATCGGTCGATCTCCAGAAAAAAAAAACTTTTAGATACTCTTTATTGTAGTAAAAGAAATGTCTTTTTATCTTTGTATTTTTTCCAACTTGTAAAAAAAAAAAAAAAAAGAATCATAATGTATTTTTTCTACTGTTGGATTTCTGATAATAAAATAGGATTTTATTTCTATTGTGATAATGTTCACAAAATGCAATTCAGGCTTACAGCATAACAGCGCACACGCGTACACTCATGCTCATGTTCACATGAACCCTTTGATGTAAGTTACACATAAGTGTTTTTAATAAGGAAGCCTATTTATTAGACCACTTTGGCTAAATTCTAAACAATTCCAGATGACTGCAGATGTTCAACAGCCAGCATTTTCTCTGATCTAGACCGCTCTTTTAGCACAGTGCAACATTCCTCTAAAAAAGCTTTGGAATCCTAGAACACACTTCAGTCTCATGCCAACCCTGGAGAAAGCTATCTTTGGTGAAAATACATTACATTTACATTTATTCACTTTGTCCAAAGCGACTTACAAATGAGAAAAATACAAGCATAGCGATATATCAAGCAGACAACAATACAAGTAGTGCCACCATACAAGATACATTAATTGAGTTCCAGAAGAAGCAAAGTGCACAGAGTAGAGGTGTAAGTGCAATCTTTTTTTTTTTAATGGATTGGTTAGGTGTTCACGGAAGAGGTGGGTCTTTAGCTGTTTTTTGAAGATGGTGAGAGATTCTGCGGTCCGGATTGAGATTGGAAGTTGCGCCACGCTGAGTGGGAACTACTAAGCATCGGTCGCTAATCAATCGCAGATTCCGTACGGGAACGTAGGCCTTCAGGAGAGAGTTGAGGTAGGATGGTCTTGTAGGTGAGTATCAAGGCCTTGAATTTGTTGCGGGAAGCTACAGGAAGCCAGTGGAGGGAGATGAAGAGGGGTGTGACATGGGTAATAATAATAATCATAAACCACATCAAATCAGCTAAATGCTTAAAATAAAAAAGTGAAATCTTTGATTTTGAATACTCAAATTTAAATGTAAAGCTTTTATGGCTATTCAGAGTTGAGTTCTGCTTGTGTAGTTAGAAGTTAACACCAAAATTGCACACATTGGTATTCAGACCTCAGACAGAACAGAAATCAGGGGCATGTCTTATTTATGTGTCATTCTGATCATGATCTTAAATAGATTTTTTTTTCTTTCTCCTCAAATGAGAAGTACTACTTTAGGTCCAGCACCACTGTCTAACAGATTCACAGTTTTATTCAAATTCATGTTTGGGGCATGTAAATTCGCTCACAAAAGTACTTCTATCTTTTCAGAATTTAGCAGGAGGGAGTTAATTCCATTGTCTATTGTTCTTTACACATTGCTCAACATTATTAAACTGATGCCTGTCCTCTGGCTTTACTGAAACTATATGTATGTGTGTGACCAGCATAGCAGGGTAAGGTAATACCAGGTTTACAAATACTTATACCCAGAAGGAGCACATATAGGGGAAACAAGTGGGTCTAGAAAAGAGCCTTGTGGAACATCAAACGTTCAGTTAAAATCATCATTAACGTTTACAAACTGATAATCAGTCAAATAAGAGCTGTTTGAAGAGGAAATCAGTGAAATTATTTCAAGTTTATATATATTCTGAATTAGGGCGCTTGGTGACTTAGTGGTTAGCACGTTCACCTCACACCTCCAGGTGTGCGGAGTTTGGATGTTCTCCCCGTGCTGTGGGGGTTTCCTCCGTGTACTCCGGTTTCCTCCCCCAGTCCAAAGACATGCATGGTAGGCTGATTGGCATGTCCAAAGTGTCCGTAGTGTATGAATGGGTGTGTGAGTGTGTATGTGATTGTGTCCTGCGATGTTCTGGCACCCTGTCCAGGGTGTACCCCACCCTGTGCCTGATGCTCCCTGGGATAGGCTCCAGGTTCCCTGTGACCCTGAAAAGGAATAAGCGGTAGAAGATGGATGGATGGATGGATATATTCTGATTTACCTGTTTAACATTTTAAATTTTCTCAGGAAAAACATACATAGTCATAGCAACTACACACTGCTAGTATTTGTGCTTCAGTGGTGATCTTATTCCTAATTAACTTTGTTACTGTAGAGCAAATATTATGACTAAAATGCATTTGAAATGAAGTACCACTTATCCTACACAGGGTCACAGAGAGTCTGGAGCTTATGCCAGGGGACTCGTGGCACCAGTAGAGGGACACCCAAGGAAGAAAAATTAATACCCAGAGGAAACCACCAAAGCACAAGGAGAACATGCAAACTCCATGTACACAGGGTTGAGGCAGAAATCGAATCCCTAACCCCCGGAGGTGTGAGGCAAACATAAGCCACCGTGCCCCGACCCCAAAAAGTGAGAAGAGTGATCAGAAATTATTACAGACTAGAATGAATCTGACTACATTTACATTCATACCAAATGTCAGTATTACACATCTGTCCACTGTAATTAGTGGGTCCTGCTATATATCTGTAGACTCTACTGAGTCTAAGATAGACAAAATCAGTCTTATCAATTATAAAAATGAGTCACCAACAATTACTGCTTTTCTACAGAAACAAGATTTATTGGATGTCTGCAAATTCCTTTAGAAATTCAGAAAATGGGGCCCCGGGTGCCTGTGAATACTAATCAGTAGAAATTATTGATTAGACTTTCATATCCAGATTTATGTGTAACACTTTTTATTGTTCCCTGCCAATAAGACAAGGGTAGTGTATATAGTATACATGTATGGAGAAGGGCTAGCTTAATTTAAAGAGACATACTGTACAGACTGTATGTTTGGTAAAGCACAGGGAACAGTCAGTTTCATGATAGTGGACCTGGGTGACATTAACTGACTAGGCCTTCCTCTATTGAAAAAATAGTCAACAAATTGTTGGTATAAATGGTTAAATGCTGTGTGAGATTCTCCTGGCAAATGGGTTAAGAAAAAAAAACAAAACAGGATGTCAAACATGAAAATATGCATTTCACAAATCCATGGATCTGATCTGATAGTCTTAACATTATAGTCATCAGGTCTGATGTTTCTGTCAAATGAGCAATGTTTTCAGCTATAAAGCATACTACCACCGCCCCTGTTCTTTGTGGACTCCGTGGGTTTCCTTAGTGGTGGGGTAGGGCTGTTTGTAGCCCTACAAACAGGATAAGTTGGTAAAGGGAGTGTTTCAACTGCTATGAACCTGAGACCTATGGACCTCCATTTAGGTCCATTTAGGGCTTACCTTTTGGATATCTACCCAACAAGACAGGCTATGGTATTCTGTGGGTGCCATATGGCTATTAGAAATGCCTGTGCTGGTTTCTGGTTCTCGTAGACCTGTGCTCTTCTGTCCTGGGCTCCTTTGAAATCAAGCCAAATACCTTATAGGGTAAGTTTTGCATTGGTTGTTTCACACCTGTCTATTAGTGTGAAACTTTACATTTGCATTGTGGTGTGTGAAAAGTATTTTAATTAGGTGGGTGCTGGTCTGTTTTTGGTCATATAGGGAAGCATCTGTGTTTTAAATCTGCAGCTACAGGAAGCCAGTGGAGGGAGTGTAGCAATGTGGGGCTGTGGAAGAACTTAGGAAGAGCAGCTGCATTCTGGATCATTTGCAGATGATCATTTGCAAATGATATTCAGAGACAGACCTGCCAGAAGTGAGTTGCAGTAGTCCAGTCTTGGAATTACAAGGGACTTAACAAGCACCTGAGGGGCCTGTGTGACTAGAAATGAGCAAATCCTTCTGATGTTGTAAAGAAGAAATCAGCATGAGCATGTCAGATTAGCAATGTGAGAGGACAGTTGCTTGTCCATGTTTAACCTAAGGTTGTGTGTAGTGACAGAAGGTGAGATCTGAGTTGAGCAGTTCAGTTTTGCTGGGATTAAGTTTCAGCTGATGTGCTGCTATTTTTAATGAGATGTCTGCCAGATATACTGAGATCTGAGCAAAAACATGAGTGTCTGAGGATCCATTGAGTGTCACCTGCATAGAAATGGTATGAAACCCCCTGTGAGGCAATGACCTCACATATACTGAGCCTTGTGGGACATCGGTGGAGATTCTGAGTGGAGCAGATGTGGATCCCCTTCATGCCACCTGATTTGCCCGACCCTCCAGGTAGGAAGCAAACCATTGCCATGCTGTGTCATGAATTTCAAGATTCATGAGGATGGACAAGAGAATCTTTTGGTCACTCTGAGATGACAAACACTGCTGAAAGGTTGAGGAGGATGAGGATTGAGGGCAGTTTGACTGATCTAACTGCATGGAGTTTCTCAGTGATGGTCAGTTTCTGTGGAATGTACTGCTTTGAAGCCAGAATGTTTAGGATCTTGGCAGTTGTTCTGTGAGAGATAGAAAGACAGTTGATTGAGGATTTTAAAAAGAAAAGAGAGAAGTGATACCAGTCAGTAGTTGCTGATATCTGAGGGATCCCATGTACATTTCTTACGAATTGAAGGAAATATGTTTTGGAGCTTGTGAGGATCTTGTGCAGACGTTTCCAGTTTTTCCTTGCAGACAGCAGTCTTCAAATGGGGATTTCAACAGGAGAGCATGGTAAGAGACAAGATCTGTGTCTAGTTGTCATTTCTTCCACTTTCTCTCTGCTGTCCTTAATTATTTCCAATTGCTGTGCAACAGGATGCATGGTGGCTTAGTGGAAAGCACGTTCGCCTCACGCCTCACACGGGGTTCGATTCTTGCAATGACCCTGTGTGTGTGAAGTTTGCATATTCTCCCCATGCTGAGGAGGTTTCCTCTGGGAACCCCGGTTACCTCCAGTCCAAAGACATGCATGGTAGGCTGATTGGCATGTCCAACGTGTCCGTAGTGTATGAATGAGTGTGTGAATGTGTATGTGATTGTGCTCTAAATGAATTGGCACCCCTCCAGTGTGATTGCTGATGGGGTGACAGGGTGTCCACGCTCCCTGGGATAGGCTCCAGTTTCCCCACATCCCTGTAGGATAAACGATATAGAAAATGGATGGATGGATGCTGTGCAACACACATCTGCCAAGGAACAGGGCAAGAAATCTTCCTAGGTTTAGATGATAGATGGCAGTAAAGGGCCATGGATGAGGATAGTTAGGAGAGAAAATTGTGTGTAGCTAACTCTAATGGAAGGGAAGAAAATGAGTCAGGATCTGGAAGGGATGAGGTTTCAGTGAGTGATACTGAAGGATAGTGAGTGATGATCAGAGATGTGAAGTAGGGTAGCACTGATTAGCCGCATGGCCTAGGTGCCCCACTGCCAGGAATGAGGTTTCAATCACAGGGGTAGATAACTCCTGTTCAAGCACATAGGACTAGATGTTTCAGTCCCTTTGTTAAGCAGTTTCCTACTTGAGTATTTACTGGGATGATGATAAGCCCACTCACAGGTTAGACCTAATGCCACACTGGGGCCTCCCCAGTAATTGTATGGAGAGTAGTGCTATAACACATGTGCAATTCTAGTTGTGTTAGGTGGACATGCTTGTGTGGCATTAGGTATATCCTGTGCAAAATCAATACAGAACCAGTGGCTCTGAGCATGAATTAATGGTGCTAGTAGGGCTTTCTACAGCAATAGAATAGTTGTAGAAAGCCACATAATAGAATAGCTGTAGAAAGCCCCACTATTCTCTACAGCCAATCTTCAGTGGGAGAATCTATATTTTCCATCCTCTCTGTCTGGCATTTGTGACAGCACTGCATATCTGATATGTTTCCTCTTATTTGCCCCACAAACAGCATTTTCCCAGGCTGTGAATTCAGAGATGATTACAGACTTTACACTGCTGGACCATTCCACTAAATTATTTTTGTAGGTAATGTTAGCCTGTTGTCTGGGTCAACTACAATTCTAAAATCACAAGCAGGGACCATTGTGGTTAATGCCAGCTGTTCTACTGAGTGTGTTGCTGTATGACCCAGCCAGACAAAGGGAATGATGGTGCATCTAGTCACGAAAGGCATTACACTATTGTTCAGCCTATGTTTCTCAACTAAGGCTGCTAGGCATCTCAGTTGTTGACTGTGCCTCCACATGTATCTCCCAATGAGTAAAATTTCTCTTTCAGGATGAGAGGATGTGTTGAGGTTTGCTGAAGTTTCACAGAGTGGGCATCTTAGATCTTCACCCCCCACTGACTTACTGATGCAGCCATCTGGCCTGCAGATGACCCCCCCAGCTGACCCCCAACCCCAACCCCCCTGTCCCAGCAGGAGAGGTAATCCTCCACCACCATCTGTGTTCCTGGCCTATGGACCACCTTTAACTTGAGTGGCTGAAGTGCCAGATACCAATGAGTGACCTCTGTGTTGGTATGTGGTGGGGGCCAATCGAACAAGGCATGATCTGAACTCAGGGTAAAAGGGCACCGCAGTACATTTACATTACATTTATGGCATTTGACAGACCCACTTATCCAGGGCTCAAGGGCTGCTGCAATTTCTGCTGTATTATTAATTTGGGGGTGTACCTGCCCATGACCCAAATGGAAATCCAGATAATATACTTTCACTTGGCCAATTGCACACTTTTTTGAGTTCACTGTAAGTCCCACCTGTCTCAAGGATCTCAGGACAGCCCTCAGATGTAGATGCCACTACCAATCACTGATATAAACTATTATATCATCTAAATATGCAGCAGCAAATGCATTGTGCAGGCAAAGGATTCTGTCCATGAGTCATTGAAATGTCGCTCACACAACCCAAATGGAAGGGTGATAAACTGGTGTAACCCAAATGGAGTGGAAAAGGCAGTTTTTATCATGAGATAATGGAAACAATCTTAAAGCCATTATCGAATAAAAGTGAATATAAGCCTAAAATAAAATAAAATAAAAGCCTAAGTCATCGAGCAGTACATCGATGTGAGACATCAGATATGTGTCAAATTAGACACTGCATTTACTTTGCTGAATTCACACAAAAACGGGCCGGCTGTTCCAGTTACTGTGGGACTCCTTGATTACTCCCATGTCGATAGCCTTGAGTTCATCCTAAACCACATTTTTCTTGTGCTCAGGCAACTGGTATAGGTGACTGCGTGCAACCACCCCTGGAGGAGTCTCAATGTGGTATTCTATGAAGTTTGTGTGACTGGGTAGAGGTGAGAACACAGGTGGTGTACTATTTGCAGTGCATCACCTCCATCCGTTCGCCTGACCTCATAGTCACCTGACCTCATAGTCGAGATTTTCCTCAAGGGTCCTTGCCACTTTGCGAGTAATTTAGAGCTTGACGGGGGTAGTAAGACAAGCACTTTATCTCCCAGTGCAAATTCCCGTAGTCAGGTACTTGTGTAATACAGCAGGGATTGACTTTTTGCACCTGTAGCAAATGCTGTGTTAAATGTGTGGAGTTTTGCTCTCCCAGTGTGTGGAGTTTGGGTCTCAAGAACCTACTGAATTTCATTCTTGCTATTAGAAGGTCCGTGATCATCCCCAAGTCCACCAAGGCCTGATGTGTACTCCCTTGTATATTCACTGACAAGTGGTATGTTCCTGCTTGATTGATGGAGGCCTGCAGCACGTCAGGGATCCAGATCAGTATTCCCACTTCTCTGAAGGAATGCTGCTCCTGAAATGCCTGGTTTCCCCACTGCGCCAACAAACTTGCCCGGGCTTTGCCTCGGTTCTGCTTTTTGTGGAAGGTTCTACCTGTGTGGAGAGAATGGGAATTGGGGGAGACATCAGAAGGACGTACGAAAAAGGAAGGCATAGGGAAACCTGGGGCTGGCGAGCTGGTTTTGTGGGAATTGGCCCATGCTTCTCCGATGCAGCGACCGGGGAAGAGCTGGGAGAAAAAAGGGGAGAATGGAGGCTTGTTTGTCCCTGGATACGTTGCCAAGTGGTCCCCAACCAGCTAGACCACCTCATCCAGAGACGCCTGTCTGTGGCACTGGACCCATTCTGCCATCCCCTCAGGTAATCAGGGGACAATCTACTCCAGTACCAGAATGTCAATGACTCTGACTGGCTCTTTAGGGATAATTCTATAAAGTTAACATTAATATTCTGAGTTGATATGTTTCTGCAAAGCTCCTTTGTGACAATGTCAATTGTTAAAAGCTCTCTACTAATAAATTTAATCTTTATTGCAATGTCCAGGACCATATGTTATGGTTAATGAAATCCTGTCAGATATTTATTGAATAGGTAACCACTGTAAACCCTACTGTATAATTAAATTGAAATCTTACTGAATTACTTGTATTACCTCAGTGGGAAAAACTCAGGGGGTCACCAACTACAACTGTAGTTGGTGACCTACAACCTGTAGTAGAACTAGGCACAGGTGAAGATTTTTAATTTCTCATTGCATTTGATCATTTTGTTTAAGTAAACTGTAAATTGCGTGACTACAATTCATAAGGAGAAATAATATATAAGCTTTATATCAGTATAAAACAAATCTGTTCATTAACATGTGGCTTAATTATCTCAGAGGCTTTTATTTATTTTTAAGCATGTGCTCTGCAGTCCAGTCTCCATCCTCAGGAAAAGTGACTCTGGTAGCTCAGAGGTTTATTTTAAACATGTAATAAATAGCTTTTATAGTTGCTCGTCAGAGGCCCCTTTAAACATGCTTAGCTGAATAATTATTCAACTCTCTCTGGGCATTCTTTCAACTTGGTTAAACAAGTTGATTACATACTATTTCCTGGACCTCAATGTCCTTATCAAAAAAACATAAAATGATTAATAAAAAATAAATAAAAAATCCCATAAAAATTATAACAAACATCTTTCATTCATCTTCATTAACTGCTTTATTGTAGTTAGGGTCAAGGTGGATTACACCCTGGATAGAGCACCAGTCTGTGACAGGGTTTAATAATCACATATTCACACTGTACATCATCACAGCATATCACTAAACCTGTCAATCTATCTTCTCTTGCAGATTAGAATGCACTCAGGCCAGCCTTGTACACAGTAAGGGCTTTCAAGCATTAAGTTCTGTATGTGCATTGGACCTCTCCATAAAGGGGCTCAACTGTCAAAAGACAGTTGGGTAATGGACATGATTGAGCAAGCATACAAAGGACTAGTTCTATATGGCCCAAGTCTCAGCGGACCACACAACTCTTTGGCCTGCTAATAGGAGAGGCCCAGCAGGCCATGCACAAGCTTCCTGTGGAAAATCAGCCAAGTACAGAGATCATTCAGCAGATCAGCTGAACACAGGAACAACATTGCCAGAGGTTCAGAACCCAAACCATCAGTGAACCCTTTATGCTTGCCCAACAGCTTAATGATGCCTGTCACAGACAGCTGCTGACCATGGGACAGGACATCAACAGCACTGTGGACCAAGTGTTGCTGGAAGAGTTCATTGCATTAACAGACACAAACCTGCAGCATTGGACAATATAATCTAGCTCAAGAAGGACCATATGATGGCAAATGCGGGGGACAGATGGCCCCTCCTCTCTTTCTCTCTCTCTGGCAACTCACTCTTACATTTACCTGACCTCTATCCCTTTTGATTTACATATAGATGTGCCAGAGAGAGGGCTAGGGGTCATAGTGGTGGAGGGGGAGGTCTGTGCTGTGTATCAACAACAAGCTCTTGGTGTGGAAAAGGAGGTATGGCACAATTGATAGTGTGCCTGGTCATCAAGTGAGCAGTCCTTCACCCTTTGGTCAGACCACAACCCATTTCAGTTGGTTCCAGATGGTGTGCACATTTGTGGATTTTAAGGGTTTTTTTTTGTTTGTTTGTTTATGCTTAAATACTTTAAAATAAACATAACACCACTCTCTCATACCTGCCTCAAGCCCATAGACTGTAGTGGGACAGGAAGACACTAATAACGACATATCCTCAAACAAAATGTCTAGAGCCTATCACACTCAACTTATGCTATAGGCTACTATCTAGTGATTTATAGAGTCACCCTGTAGCTGACAACATTGCTTTGAGTGGTATTAGACATATACATATACTTTGTGCAGTTGTATTTGGGGTAATATCATTAACCATTATTTCATCAAATAACAACCACAACAACAACAACAACGATGATGATGATGATATTATTATTATTATTATTATTATTATTATTATTATTATTATTGTTAAGGTACAATTTAGGTGTTTGTCTGGTCTTCTTGATGATCTGGTGTAAAATGTCTGCTGTAAAAATGATGAAACTACTCAACACAAATAATGTTCAGAGCTAGGGTCCAGAGCTAGTAAGGATGGAGAAAGGGCATCCTCTAGTGACCATTATGTGTAGCTACAATGACGGGGTGTCTCTCTTCTTGAACAGTTGTTATGGAAACACCAACACCACAACAGCTGAGATTTCAACGTTGGCACTTTGTTCCAGCTTTCATAAGGACGTTTTAATATAGTCAATTTTAGAGTTAATGTACACTTAAATATGCAGTTTTTCAGTTTGTTTTATGCATTAGTTCGATTTTAATAACACGGAGATACTAACTGGTAAGTTAATGCCACTTTTATACTTGATTTTACGAACACTAACTAGTTTCAACTAGTAGGTTAGCCAGGTTAGATAGATCAGGTTTATCAGGTCAAGCTATAACACAGTTCTCTTTATGATTGACATATAACTTTAGGAAATATTTAACAGCTGTTAATTGTGGAAAATAATTAGATTTCTAACAATTCTTTTGAAAAAGAAATTGTCACAAGAATATGTACCTAGACATGAACCATGAGCCAAATTATTTTAAATGCCACTGTAAAGTTCATTGGTTGTTCAGGACTAATATTATAGCAGCTGTCATTTTCATATGTTAATTATTAGTTATATTCACTGAGTTCTTTAGACGTAATTTGGTAGCTGTAGCTTTATGTGCCCCACGTCCACACCCTATCACCCTGAGACAACACTATTTCTCACAACGATCAAATTCGGTCTGTTTTTAACTGTCATTTTTAAAAAAGAAAGGAAAAGAACAGATTCATACAGCTTATAATCAAAGAAAAAACGAGGTAGGCTCTGTCAACATGAATATTTAATGACTTAATAAAACAAGCATTTGTGTTTTTAAAATGACTACTAACTTGAATTAAATTTGATGTTTGCCATTGACAACGACAATTTATCAAAACAACAGAAAGTATTCTTACAGTTCTCCTTACATGCAACAATTTGCTGCGCAGTCATTTCATCTAAACTGTCCTTCCTGGCGTGTATAACACACAGCAACATTGTTCTCAGTCTCCAAAGACCACTGAAATTTCACTTAGTCTGTTTTAAGGGTGTAATGTAATGCTGTAATCTATATCTGGGCCAGTGCTTTTTGGTGCATGAATCCAATATTTCTCTATATAATAATTAATGAAAACATGACATAAATCTACATTATCTCCTTTAAGTGAATACATTTTCAATGCATCAAAATAAAATTCATTTGAGTCATTTTTGCCTTCCAAAGTCTAAAAATGTCAGGTGGTGCAACTGTCTGACTAAATATGCAGATTAAGTAAATTTAAAAAAAAAAAAAAAAAAAAAAAAAGGCTAATTTAGTCAAATACAATCTGAAATAAAATAGTTTGGTTTATTTTTCGAACCTGTACATTCCTAAAATGTTTACAAAATAGAATCATTTTGCCTTTTCCTCAAATGTGACGGGGCATGGCCAACAAGAAAAATACTTTTATTTTGGCATGCTTTTAAGAAAAACGGGCTGGGTATTGTATTATAAAGAATACCTCAAGTGACGTTAATGATGCACTGACAAGGTCAGTAGCCCTTCAACATATATTGAATAATTGCCATTTTTGTGTCATGGTTAGTCTGGTTCCATTTCAAAGCTCAGGAGGTAAGACCCCAATAACCCATTCAAATATTTTATTATCATAATACAATTTATTTATAGAAAAAGTAAGTGTGATTTCAAAAACAAAGATTTATATGGGTGTCCAAGTAGCTCCCGGTTTAATTTGAAAATAGCCTGAAAAGTCAAGTGGCACAACCACTAAGTCAGATGATGCAACCAGAGAAAACATATATTTAAATAAATAAATTCCATGTAAAACTGTGCAATGACCTGCTTTTTCTCAGGATTAATTCAGGGCAAGTGCAACATGCAAAAAATGTGCAGGGGACAGAATCACTTGCCCCTGGCTGCTTCAGAACTCCAATTTTATCTTGAGCATGGGTTACTGTGTGCGGAGATTTGCTTCCTATGCACCGTATGAATCATGTTATCAATGATCACAAACACATTCTCGGGTTATGCTTTTGAACAAAAAATACTTTGTTGATATTATTAAGTGTTTATAAACCCTTTTGTATGTTGTATGATTTGGCAACATGACTTATTTATAGCCTAATTATATTGAAGGATTACTTAGGTGACATATTATGACACATCTAAATGAAAAGAATAATACAACCAAATGACAAAGAGAATGACATGTTGGAAACTGTAATAAAAAAGACAACAATCAATAGGCAAATGCCAATCAGCAGCGCTTGTTTAACATAAAAATAGACATCGCAGTTGATACAAACAAGGCAACTGACAAGTAGTCAATATATTCATTTGTGTTTCTGCATGTAGATCATGAGTCAGTCAGAAGGGAGCAGCACTCCTCCACCCGGAGGTGATGAGAATCAGAGTCACATTCAGCCACAGAAGTCCACCTATGTATCAGCTCCTGAGGTTGATTCACAGGAAGTTTATACCAGCTCCCTTTCAACCAGTCTGGACCTACAATGCCTGGAGGAGGTAACGACTTTCCCCAGTCACAGCTTACACACGAGCTCTGTTGTTGGAACGTTTATTTTACAAGCATCTTCTGTGCTGGACACTGGACAATCTGAATTCGGCCTCTTTTGTTTCAACTTTACCTTTTCAAAATGTGTTAAGCCACCATCACATCTATTTTAAAAAATTTCAACATTTTAAATTTATATCCAGATTTCTGTAAAATGTTCATTGTTAAAAGTGCTATATAAATTTTTTAAAATTTAATTGAATTCCAAATTTCAGCTCAATTGAACTTACGGATCATGATCATGCCTTTGCATGTAATATAATTTAGTTGCATGTGGCGGCCATATTGTTTACAATAAACTGTTTAATCATTGATTCACACGCTGCTGAGTAGTTTGACACAAATTTTGTGAACAGAGACCAAAAAAATCTTAGGATCCTAGGACTAGTTTTCAAAAGTAGGCCTCTCATGTTATACAAATGAGCAAAAACGTGGTGTGAGTTGCGTGTATATTGAGGCTTTATTGTTTAAGAGAACCCAAGGAATCGGTGCAAAAAGATTTTTTTGGTTTGTGAGACTTGGGTCAAAATGTAAATTATACAACAGATAGTTCTGGTGCACTAATTTGATTGGACAAGTGGTGTTCCAAAAGTGATGATACTCTATATGGCCAAAAGTATGTAGACACCTGACAATCACACCCATATGTAGTTCTTTCCCAAACTGTTGACACAAAGTTAGAATCACACAATAGTATAGAATGTCTTGGTATGCTGTAGAGTTACAATTTCCCTTCACTAAAACTCAGAGGAGGCCCAAACCTGTTCCAGCATGACGATGCCCCTGCGCACAAAGCGAGCTCCATAAAGACGTGGTATGTGAAGGTTGGAAGAAGGTGGAAGAACTCGAGTGACCTACACACAGCCCTGACCTCAACCCCACCGAACACCTTTGGGATGAACTGGATCTGGAGCCTCGTCACCCAACATCAGCGCCTGACCTTAACCTCACTAATGATCTTGTAGCTGAATGAGCACAGATCCCCACAGCCACACCCCGAAATCTAGTGGAAAGCCTTCCCATGAGAGTGGACTTATTATTACAGCAAAGGGGAAATAAATCTGCAATAAAACTATCACATACTGTATGTGATGGTCAGGTGTCTACATACGTTGAGCCATGCGGTGTAGATGGAGGGATAGAGAAATAAAATCTTTCTGAATTAAAATTCACTGATATTAGTAAATGTAACACTTATTGTTCCAAATATTATAGTGTTTAAGTGTGTTTGATCTAAACAAAACACAAAGTTTAATCATGGGCTCTTGAAAACAGAAAACAGCTCTATCATCAGGAAGGTCAACTCCTGTTGGAGTCCAAGAAAGCAAGCATTGGCCATCTACTGTAGGTGGGAGGGATGGCATTACTCTCACCCATATCAATCAGAGTGACACTTGCCACTTGTGGGTGTCCATGAACTCTTTTTTCCGAGTGTGTTCAGCTGCCCTGTGACATTGCATGAGCAGCAGCTTGAAAAGATGTTGTGGCTGGTTTTTTCATATCTTGGAGGAAGCAAGTGCTAACCTTCATCCTTCCTGGTTGTTAGCTGTCATGGCAAGACCTGGCTAGTGGAATTCCAAAGTGGCAAATGACCAAAACTGGGTGAAATCCAAAACAGGTCTAAAAGTAAAGACGTATTCATGAGAAAGACACAACGCCAGATAGATATAATCAGCGTGAATTTGTGGTTATTTTGTTCTCTCGTGTCTGTGTAAAATGAGTGTCAGAATGTACAAACACTACGCAGCTACAGTTGGACAATCATGACATCTTTTTTTTTTTTTTCCTTTTGGTTTCTTTGGAAAACTTTTATTTGAATTTATCTTGGCATATACATTAACAGCTATGAAACCAAGTTAAAATATAAACATAAAACTTTTCAGAAGTGCTCCGATTCATGTACAGTTTTTGTTCATATGAAAAATGTTCAGTTGTATATATCAAACACACACACACACACACACACACACACACAAACACACACACACACGTGTCACTTTGAAGTCAATTCCACTTAAGCGTACTTAATTACCACATATAGAGTATGCGTAAAAGTTTAGGCACCCTACATTTTTATATAAATTTTGACCTACATGACTATTTTATGCTTAATGCATTAGTGTGTCTGTAGAAAAGAAAAAATGTGATAGTAAGTAATAGAATATGTATCTGATAAAAAAAAAAAAATCATCAAGGCTGTTTGGGATTTTACCTACAGCAATACAAGAAATGTTCTATAATTTCTATTAACCCTAGATTTATTAACCTACATTGCAAAGCACCTTCAGTAGATGGCAGTATTAGTCAAGAAGAAGACGTTTGTACATTAAACTGGATTTTTAAAAACATTTGCACACTGTTCTGTTCATTTCTCATTTTTAAAAATTAATAATAAAAATAAAATCCTGTATTTTCAACATGCTTCAATATCTTACTGTCCACGCATAAGTTAATGCGCTTATTAACTTATGGGGCATAATTCTTTGGCCTAATCATCATCTTGACAGTTTTGAATGATTGCCTGGTGTTGGTCAGGAGGTTGTTCCTGGGCATATTGGGCCATGTGCTCCAGAAAATGCCATCTCGCTTCCCTGTGTACTTCTTGTGGTAGTATTTGCCATTGAGGTTAGCCGACATACAGGCATTGAACCACCAGCCAGATCCATAGAAAGCACCACAGTTTCCTGACAAGTACATATCGTTGTCTCTGTCCCACGTAGTGAAAAACATCTGATCATGGTTGTAGTCCTTGTCGATATGCAGGGCGTTACCAGCAGTCCCCGTGTATTTGCTTATGGACAGGCGATATTTAAGGTATTCGTTTGCTACATAAAAAAGGTCGTACTTTGCATACTCACACACACCCTGGAAGTCCTCAAGCTCGATGCGCAACACCATGTCCTTGGCCCTGGTGAGCAGGTGAATCCGGTCATTTCCAAGCCAAAACTCTCCAGGCAGGTCCCCAAAGCCATTCTTATATTCTGCCCAGGTGCGGTTGAAATTCACACTGCCGTTGATTCTGTTCTGCACAACAGTCCAGCCACCACCATTGGACTCCATGTCACAGAAAACCTCAAAGGTCCCATTTCTGTGATCAGGGGTAACCTTATAGACTCCATTTTTCATTTTCTTCATGACACTGTAGTCTGAGCAGTCTCTAGGTGCTATAATGTCTAAAATAAGATAAAGATGGGAAAGTCAGATTGGAAACCAAATTATTAATCTTAGGCTTATTTATGGCCAATCTTTGGCCAATTATTATTATTATGGCTTATGTTAAGTTATTGAGATATTATTTTAGATTTTATTTTTGGTCATTTCTTATTTTATTTCAAAATAAGAAATTTCAAAGCTGAAATTTAAAAATGTAAAATGAATTTTCATACCCCAGTTTGTTGTTTATGAAAGATAATTTTATTTTATTATAATTTTTTTAATATCTTGTTTTATTTTATGCCATTTGTGTGGTAGAATAGTCAAATAGATTGAGACTTACGTATTGGTGCATTTACTAAAGGGCACTCGGTCAAGCAGTTGCTGTTGAACTTGGTGATTTTTTCACTGATGTTTTCTACCTTTTTGTCCCCTATTTCCTTAACTATTTCCGTAAGGGGGCTGAGCACCTCCACTTGTCCCTGCAGGTCTTTAATCTGTGTATGAGCGTTCTTCAGGCTGTTGGACATCTTGTTCATCTTCACTTGCATCTCTTGGATGGCATTGCTTGAACTCTCATTTCTGGGTGCTGTTGTTCCACCGTCTCCTCTGTGTTGTGTCCCTATACTGTCCCTTTGAAAGCTGCAGCTTAGACAGGCACTCTTCAGTTGCTTCACGGTCTCCTTCATGCTCTGTAGCTCCGTCATGGCCTTCTTCAGTAGCTGGAACTGCTTGGGCAGCTGGATGGTGAGAGGAGGAATGGTGATCTGGTAGGGGCACTCCTCTTCATTTTCGCACTTTCCAGCAGGTTTCAGCTTCACCTGGGTGCAGCTCTCAGGGGGCAATATTTTCTCCACACTGCCAGAAGAACCACTAACCACAGCTTCTGATCCCAGATGTCCAGCTATGAGCACGATATACACGCAGAGGTGCATGATATCTTGCAGTCAGAGAATGTGAGCTGAGTAAGAGAGAGAATGGGAAAACTGGCTCTACTTGTGTCCGCAGCACTTACATAAATACAAGAGCAGTGAGGACAATAGGGGAATGGTGGGTGGGGCAGTACAATTGTGTAAGAACTAAAAAAGCTGAAATGAAAAAAAAAAAAAAGTTAGTTGGAAAACTCCCCCTTTTCCTCACTGATAAAGTCCAGAGGAGAATGAATGGTTTACATGTGGTTTTTTTTAGCAAAAGCAGTCTGTCTTTGGGTTGTTTACACACAGGCATTTTCTGTCCATCTTATCTTTGCCTTAAAAATGTAAAATCCATAATAAGCCACAATGCATATTGTCTACCTCTCATATACTGTACACACTTAAATTCTTCCAGTCTTTATTTGTATCATTGGTCATATTTAATTAATTAGAAGAGTCAAAATATCTTGTGGTTCAAACATCTGACCATTAGTGCAGCTCTGAAAATGTGTTTGAATTGCTCAAAATCTTTTAAAATGTAGATTTATGTAGCATAATTTCAAAAATGTTGTATTAATGACCAAAACTTCAAAGCATTTGCAAGTATAGTTGTTTCATCAGATGCTAACGAAAGTTGTCAAAAGTTCTTCATTTTATAAAAAGTCATGTAAACTCTGTAGAAGTGGTGAGTGTGATCGTCTTTACAGTCTCCAGGAGTGTGGAAAGAGAATTCCGGTTACAACAAAGTCCGTAAAACTTTTTCTTTTTTATTTTTTGTATTATCAGCCAAACGGCAAGACAGTTGACTTCATATGGTACATTTGCGATGAAAAAGTGCTACGTTCACATCATTGTACGTTTTATATAAATATGTGTACACAACAGTACAGATGTTTTATATTTTAATTTTACAGTTTGCCCTTTCAAAGTCCTTATTCATCAGTGACCGTTTTATAGACCATAAAATAGATTCTTGCTTAGCTATTATGACTCTTATGTTTATAATTGATATTTGGATATAAACCTTTAAGGATTATGATCTTACTCGTACCATCTCATGCTCCGTACGTGTATCAGAGACTTTTTATTTTTATTTTGAGTCACTACTGGGGCATGCATGCCAAACAGTCCATAATTTGGTCCATCAGTGTCTGTGTCTTACTTCAAAGCCAGTTTTTCACACTAGTCATAATTTACTGGAAACCCTACATGACTTCAAACTGCTTCAGGAAAAAATCTCTAAAATGGCACAGAAATACTACAGAATTCAAAAATAACACAAAAGCTTCCAGACAAGATATACAACCAGCAGTTTCCACTGATATCTATAGTGTGTCTGATAAGTTTGAAGTAAATGAAGTATATTTTTGTCAGACTTCACTCATTACAACTCATTCGAACATGACAGTAATCAAGCAGTAGACCCATTACTGTGGAATATGATGCTTTTTATGATGCATCTGTGTAATTCAGCAGGAATGTTGTAGTAAAAACCGAAAGCATGCTTTTGGGTCGACAGTTACATCATAATCACCTTTTTTTCTTTTCATGTGGGGCTTCCTGTCAACTTAATTGCTTTAAAATAAATTCAAAGAAGACGTTTGCTTTTACTTTGCACCTTTTATCTAGTGTGAGCAATGTCTTTGAGATAGTCATGATCATCCTTTCAGATCTGGAGTTTTCAGGCGTTTTTAAAAAAAAATCTTTCAGATAAACCACATTCACGCTTGTTTGTTTGTATTTATATGTATTTTATAACGTTTAAAAAAAAATTTCTTCAAATCTTTCTCAGCTTTTCTTAGGTGACATGATCAGTGGAGATAAAATGGCCCGAATGAAGGCCAGCTTCAGTTTGCTGCATGACACCTTAAGAAGGTAAGGGCTGCATCTTTGCCAGCAACTCACCCATTATACTAGCTATTATGTGACACAGCCCACATGTTCTGTGTATATTTTCTTTCTCTTTTTAATCAAGTAGAAATGATAGTGTTTGTGTACTTGGATAGCCTAAAGTTTACACTTACTGAAAATAGTTTTCTCTCAAGCCTTTTTCATTATTGAATGGATAAGTTAACTTGGATATTATAGACTTGAACCTAGAAACTCTAATGAAATTTTAAAAATCGACTCTGATGCTTATACTGAAGTTCTTTTCTACACACGTAGCATTGCTTGACTTTATAGTATACAGTTATGAAAGAGTAATGACTCATAATTGTACTATCCGGTGTCACCCGGATGAGGATGCGTTCCCTTTTGGGTCTGGTTCCTCTCAACGTTTCTTCCTCATGTCGTCTCAGGGAGTTTTTCCTTGTGACCATTAACTCTGGCTTGCTCATTATGGATCTAAATCTGCGTAAAGCTGCTTTGTGACAATGTTCACTATTCAAAGTGCTATCTAAATCAAATGTAATTGAATTCTTAAGGTAAGGTAAGTTAACAGTACAAGGTGAAGGAAGGTTTTTGGAAGGTTTTCAAAACCTTACAAAATCTTTGTAAACGTGAAACAGAAAAGATGATTTAATTTGGTCTGACTTGGAATCCATCTTTCATTTGCAGCTCTTCTTTGAGGATTATGTCAATGAAAGAGGTTGTTGTGTGGCTATTTCTAAAAGTAAATACTGATAGAATAAAAATGGACCCACTCAGTGAGACCTTCATTTCCAAGCAGTGGTCCCAACTTACACTGTTCTTACACTGTGCAACAGCTGTAACGTGTGGCTACAGCCCATCCAGATAGCATCAGTAGACATGTAACAACTCGGAAAATACACAACATATCAGTTGTTAATAGGCGTCCTTCTTCTATAGCTCTCAGGAGTCTGAGGCGAAACTGCTGCAGGAGGTGAAGCATTTCCAGGCGGAGCTCGAGCGGCAGCAGCAAGAGCTAGAGAAGGCAGAGCTGTTCAAAGACGGCCAGCACACAGATGGCAGCAGCATGAGACAACAGCTCTTACAGTTTCACAACAAGCTCCGAGAGGCTGAGGAGAGAGAGCACCGGATGCAATACCAACTCAAGTGGTGGGGGCCTTTCTTTTGAGTACCACCTGATCTATCTTAATCTTTAAATTCTGTCCTTTTCTTAGTATTGGATGTTAAATTCACCCAGACTTCAGAGCCTTGCATTGGTTTTCACTGCCCTGAATCTTTTACAACTTGGGGGAAAATTGACTAAATTAGCATTATATGCCATGAATCTACACAAAATAGCTTATAATACTGAACTGGCAGAAGAAATATATATATATATATATATATATATATATATATATATATATATATATATATATATATATATATATATATATAGTAAAAATATTTACAAATAAAAAACATAAAAGTTGTAATTGCATAAGTATTCACACCCATTGCTGTGAAACCCTAGCTAAATTTGTTCCGGTGCAAGCGGTTGTCACATAATTATCAGGTGATTATCAAGGTGATTTGAGTATACATACACTTGTTCCTGGAAGAGCGCAGAGTTTGTTAGAGAACATAACACCACTAAACAAACATCACAAAGACCAGTAGCTAGTCAGTCAGAGCTGATTTAAAAAATCCCATGGAGCTCCATTAAATCCATTAGGTAAAAAAAAAAAGGAGAGAACATGGGACAGTTACTTACTTCTTGGCATTAGACTGAGAAGTAACCAAGAGGCCACGGGTAACTCTGTACATGATGCTACCATCAACATGGTTCACTGTGGGGATGATGTTCACAGTTGAAGAGCAGTGTTAGGTTTCTGCAAGTCTTTGTGTCAAAGACTAAAAAATATATTTTGGTCTCATCAAACCAGAAAACCTTTTTAACATATTGGCTCAGTCTTCAGTGTGCCTTTTGGAGCCCTAAATAACATTTCATATGGCTCGCCACTTTTCCATAAAGCCCAGGATGGGGTTGTCCTGTGAACAGCTTCTCCCATCTGAGCTCTGGATCTCTCCAGTTCTTTCAGAGTTATCCGTACCCTCTTGGTTGTTTCACTCATTAAAACCCTTCTTACCAGGTCACTGGCCTTTGGTGGACGGCCTCCTCTATGCAGTCACCGTTGTCTATGTTCTTTTCATGTTTAAATAATGGCTTTAATGGCGCTCTCTGGAGTGTTTAGGATGTATGGGTTTTTATAACCAAATCCTTATTGATTCTTTTCCAGAGCTTTGTCCCAAATTGTTTTGATAGGACCTTAGTCCTTACAATGCTACTCATTTAGTTATGTTCTCTAATGAACTCAGTGTTCTTCCAGGAGCAGGTTTTATTAATATAATTGGACTACATTAATTAATTCTCGGAGATGTGATGGAAACTGGTTGCAACAGAACTCTGCATTATACTGTCTTTGCAGTCTCCAGGAGGAAAAGATCTGTCTTGAGAAAGAGTACGAAAGCCAACCAAAGTCTGTTGTAAGTATATCACAGAAAAATTTAAAAATTTACTGAAAAATTACTGACGCAAGATGGTTTAGAGACTGTGTATCAAAACATATTACAGTTTTCGAGTGGTACACGTATTATCTGTTGTGTTATTGTGCGAGTACTGCAGCAGGTGCAGCAAATTAGGTTTCAAAATGAAAGTACCTCAATACACTGATATGTGACAAAAACCTAACATAAGATATTTTAACAATGAACTATGATACTGTGTTCAAATGAAATTTACACATGGCCCTAGCTGGACTAGGTTGTTGTTCATTAAGTTCTTCTTCCAAGCAGCTCCTGCATCAAATAGGTGTCTAAATATCAGATCACCACTCTGAAGAAAAAGGAAAAAGGTCGAGTGAGACTCACCGTGCTGAATTGAGTGGATGTGCTGGGTATGGACTGCATGATGTATGGATGATCTGCAGTGGAAACACAGACCTTTCCTTTTGAGTTTAATATGTTCTGCTGGAGTATGTCAAGCCTGCCCAATCTGTATGGGCTCTGACTTCAACTTTGAGCTTTCCAGCCACTTATCTTCTTTGGTTGTGGAGCAGAACATCCAAGCAAATTGAAAAATTAACAAGCGTGCTGAAAGAGGGTTGATTGTTATAGCATAGTGTGAATTACTGTTTACCTTGTGCAGCTAGAGCTTGCAGTAAACCAGCTGTATCCACATATGGTGAAGCCTCCTGTTAGATGGGTGATTTGAATAACCGGCAAGCAGTCCAAAGTGCAAATCCAGAATCATAGTCAAATAACATGCAAAGATCAGGCAATTGGCCAGCAGGGTTAAACAAAGCCAACAGGATTGTCAACAAAGAAACTACAGTCAAAGCCAGAAACAAGAATGAGAAAAAAGGGCTTAGTAATATCATTAGAACAATTCTTGGAGTGAGACTTTGCAAAGAGTCAAGTGGTGAACTTGAACATGTGACTGAGTCACATGACTTGGTTTGTAGTTTGAGAGGCTGATGGAAAATGGACTTGGAATCAGGAGTGTTGTGATGTCGTGGAGGATTCTGGGGAATCTGGAGTTCAAGGCAGCTGCTGATGGTGATGTGACAACTGATAAGTGACCGATCTGGTATGTCTCAATCTGCAGTGTGTTGTACACTGTATATCCCTACTGTGCTTCATGCCATCGTCAGGCATTCTGAATACATCAGGTTTTGTTTCAACACATGCCACACAGGGGCTCGGAGTGATTAAGATTATTTGGTAGACTGTACAAAACTGTGTGTGTGTGTGTGTGTGTGTGTGTGTGTGTGTGTGTGTGTGTGTGTGTGTGTGTGTGTGTGTGTGTGTGTATTTGCAGGAGCAGGAGAAGAGGTCCACTGCTCTGAATGAGAGCTGTGAGAAGATGAAAAAGGAGATCGCCCAGAGGAATCAAGAGATCAGGACATTAACAGAGGCCATCAAGGCATGCGATACACAGCTGCAGAAGGAGCAACAGGAGCTGGAGGACAAAAAGGAAATGATCAAGAGCAAAGAAGTGAGTTACATTAGCCACTGAGAGACTTAATGTCATCCTCTCGGTCACAGCGAGTGACCGTTGATGGCTTCTTTGTGTTTGTCTCCAGGCTGAACTGGCTCAGCTGCTCTCCATTCCTGGTCAACTGGGGAAAGAAATTGAGAGGATCAATTGCAAAATAAAGTAAGTGCCATCATTGCTGGTTTTAATGGAGCTCACATGGATACCCTCAGGTCAATAACATATCACATTTCTGCGATATCAATTATAAATAAAGTGTTTAATGATTCAAATTGTTTTACTGTTCTCACGATTTACAGTATTGCTACAATATTCCTTTATTTGGAAGGCAATTATAAATTAATTTTATTGGAAAAATCTGGAACCATGCCCACATGAAACCCACATCTTTGCTAATTAAAACATTACAGGAGTCATATCATGATTTTTAAATGTTTGTAACCATTAATTATGTTGTATATTGAAAGTAGTAAAATAGTTTAACATGCTTTAATGTTAAAAAAAACGCATTATTTGTCACATACTGTACATTATTGCAGTACCTCTATTCCCAGGCCACCTGAAACGCTCCGATTTCTCCCTCCTTCCAAAAAGCCGAGAGTGCTCTGATTGGCCAGCTGACCCATTACGTTGTGATTGGCCAAAAGCCTCAAGCGTGTGTTGGAAATATAATGCTCCTTGGCTTAGCTTTAACTTCCAAGGCTTCTAAAGCCATTCTAAGCTCCTAAGAACATGTCGTCGGTTTTACCGTATCAGTTCGAGTCCGAGTCAGATTCAGAAAATGTGGATGATGGAGCAGAACCAACTTTGCAAACACGTCTTGAGCAGAACGTTTCACACTGGTACGTTTTTATTTTGTTACTCTCTTACCTTTCAGATACGATGTAAATTCCGACCCCGCTGGCGGGACCAACTATGCTGTACACAGCTGCTGTACACAGCTGCTGAACTCTATTCTGTAGATACTCACGTGATATATCTTTGGAAAGCTAGGATTCTTGTGATTCGACTGATATAAACCATTTTAAGATACAATCACAACATCAGCTACAATCAATGTCTCTGTCAGCCCACCAACATACAAACAAACACTTACAAAACTGAGGCAACTTAGCAAACTTTAGCTAGCACATTAGCAGAGGTCTACAACTGAACCTACAACTTGAATAGCAGATACTTCATAAAATAATCAAACATACATACAGCTTCTGATTCAGAAACGCAAGCTCGTCTGAGTAAAGTGGGAACCGCCCCATTTTTAAGGAGTAGTCTGTGTGTGTAGCCTGCCCTGTACTCGTGCAGGTTCAGGAAGCTGTGCTCTGTAAAATGCGCTGTGCATAAGCAAACGTTCTGATTGTACTGCTCAGGAACAATGTTATAAACAAACTGTAATTACTGATTCCTAATTTGGTCCGTTCTTGAAAGGCTAAAGGGGTTTTGCTTTCACACTGAAACACAGCGTCTCCACGACATGGCACCTGAATTCACCGAAGCCTTGCCTTTTTTCTTCGCACCTGCCTTTGGGCAGGATTATACTGATAGTTCACTCCGTGACGTAATGGAATTACGGACGTAATATCTGGACTTTAAATTACGCATTTTTGGCAGGTCTGGAGCAGTGTTTTCTGTTAGATAGAATAAATCCAGTTGGGAGAGACTATGAGTTTTGGGATTTTGCAGATCTTATACATGCACAAGCAGATACATTACACTCCCAAACAGAAGGAAAACATTAACAATCATGTTATGACCCCTTTAACAAATGGATTATCTTTATAGACTGCATGTTTCTGTCAATTTGTCTCTGCCTCTTCATACTTCTCAGTGGCTTCATACTTCTCATGTCCAGCGGCGGGTCCCCAGTCCTCAAAACTAACATTCTTTCTCTCAAACTATCTGTTTGCACAAAACGGAATCACATGTGGACCACATCATATCACATTAAAACAAGTTGATGCAATATGATGCAAGTTGCCTGCTTGAGACAATTATTCATATTTTCAGATGTGCATAATATTGTCTTGGAAGGAGAATTGTTTTTAAATGTTGATAACAGCGATAAAGCTTTAAAGTTGTTGAGTGTATTACTGTAAAACCCTTAGTAAAAATTTCAAATGGGTGCATAGCACAATCATCTCCATATCTCATAGCAGCAGGTGCTTGCATAAGGTGCTGGACAGACTGTAACTAGTGTGTGTGTGTGTGTGTGTGTGTGTGTGTGTGTGTGTGTGTGTGTGTGTGTGTACATGAACCAGGAATGTACAGAAGCAGAAGGCTGCACTTGAGATGCAGCTGCTGGAGCTGGCGGAGAGGGTAAAGCAGACACAGATGGGCTGCAGGCAGCTGGATGAAGAGTGCAGGAGCGTGATGAAGGAGCTCAAGGGTTACAGGGCCCAGCTGGAGGTTGCTCAGAGAGAGAGAAGCATGCTACTCAAAGAGCAGGAGATAATCAAGGAGGAGGAGGCTGCCCTCCTCGAACAAAGGTGAAAATCATCTCATATCATTAACAGTGAATGTTTTCTGTCTGTACTGTATTTTCAGTCTTTTAGGTCGAAATTTCTAGTAGTAGTGAGTCAAGGTGAATGCATTTTGATCATAATCATTTTTCCCTCTAAGCTGTGTACAGTCGGGCATTTACTTAACAAAAAATAAATACAATCTGCACAGAACGGCAGATGATGAAGTCCCTTGAAGAAGTGAAAAAAACCTTTCTTCATGATTATGACACATGTCTCATCACTTTGACTTACTCATAAACAGAGGTGGGAATTGCACAGACTGCTGAAATAATGTTGGTTGAATTATTATACTGATATTACTACTTCCAGGGTTCCCAGTTTGCTTCTGAGCTTGTTTGACCGTCTATGTGGAGTTTCTTTGCATGTTCTCCGCTTGCTCCTACAGTTGCAAAATTATTCAACCCCATCGCAAATCAGGTTTATTGTCAAAATTTAAAGACTTTCAGCTGTTTGCAACGAACAAATCAAACAAACGCAATTGAAATAGTTAAACACAGCGAATGCTTCAAGTGGTTTCCCCAAATTCAACTGAAAATGCAACTTATAATACAATAAACCTGACTTGCAGTGAGGGTTGAATAATTTTGATTGCAACTCTGTGTGTTTCTGGTTTCTACCCACTGTCCAAAAACATGCATGTGGGCAGATTGGCTACGCTAAATCCCCCCTAGGTGTGAATGAGTGTGTGAATGTGTGTGCAGCAGTGGACTGGCATCCCATCTGGTGTGAATTCCACTACTTTGCACTCAGTGTTGCCAGGAGAGGCTCCGTATCCACTGCGACCCTGACCAGGATGGTGGTTACTGAATGAACGAATGATTCATATTACTACAGCATTAGTCACACCACATTAGATACAGTATGTATCCGGTAGATATGCAAGATGTCCTGTAGTGGTCTAGTGTCTCATCCAGGGGAAAGTGTCGCTCACTAGTAAGACAGATATGAAGATATCGTGAGGAATAATGATATATGGTAGTTTTAGCAGGTGCTTAGTTGTAGGTTGGATTACTTTTATCAATCCTGATGAGAAAACTAAACGTTTTTTTCAGCTTGAATAACTTAATAATGAAATGCTTACATATTTGTTGATTAAAGCTAAATGATGTACATTGTACAGTCTGCCGATATTTAATCATATACCCCATGAGAAATTTCCCAAAATAGCCACAAATAAGGGCCCCTGATTGTGTTATTTAATCATCTCTCTTACACTCAGGGGCCTGCTGGAAATCAACCTAAGCCACATCATGGAGGAGAAAAAGATCCTTCATGACAGCCTTGTTAAGAAGGTGCGAGAAAAGGACCGGCTGCAGCGTAGGTTAAAAAACATGCTACTACAGCACCAATTGTCTCAAGATGCCTTGCTCCACACTCAGGAGCTCTACAACAAAATGAAGGCTCAGGTTAGTCTGCACTGCTACTTCTACACCCATAAGTGCTTTGAGTGTTGTGACTCAATTCATGACAGTTTATCAAACAACTACACGAACAACAAATTCTACAATGGGCTTTTCTGCATTGGGAAAGATTCACCAACTGTCAGAAACAGTGTCACTTGTATTTAAGTAGGAAATGTGTACAACATTACCACAGCATTGTAAATGCTGCCACATATTATAACTCCATATATTTTATGGGTACTGTCACGTATCGTGAAGTAACGGAGATAGGGACGGATGCAAGTGCAGTATGAACAGTTTTATTTAATGAGAGACAAAGGCAGGTAAGTCCAAAACGTGATCCAAAACGTAATCCACAAACATGCAAGAGGACAGGCAATCGGCAAACAGGCATACACGGGGCTAGGTAGGAATCAGCGTCGTGGTCACGGAAAACAGGGTCGAGATACAAAACATGAAACATAAGCTATGACTATGAACTGGGCGCGGAAATACCAGTGTGAACTAAACAAACGAATCTAAACATGAAACATGAAATGGGCTATGACTATGGAAAGGACTCTAAACTAATCTACTCCAATATCTTATCTATTCTACTCTAATATTCCACGCCGTGTGCTGGGAGGTGTGCAGTATATATACAAACATAATCAGCGTTGTAATGGCTGACAGCTGAGGGAAATTCAGACACACGTGAAACAACAACCAATGACAGAACGGGGAGGAGACATAACAGAAACAAACTAATGCACGTGTCGAAATGTCACGATTGTCAACAATGAAAAAGGAGGTGCTCGCGCACCTTGCACGGCAGCGTGCATTCACATGCTCTTCAGCACGCTGCTTAAAGGGAAAGTCATGATAGAACACCTCCCCCCC
The DNA here is from genome assembly GCF_001660625.3 of Ictalurus punctatus. Lineage (NCBI taxonomy): Eukaryota > Metazoa > Chordata > Actinopteri > Siluriformes > Ictaluridae > Ictalurus > Ictalurus punctatus. The sequence goes on from NC_030429.2 coordinate 1,156,056, forward strand.
AGGGCACTTCTCCCGGAGTGCCATGAAACATCCATCTCCATTGGCGGCCCCGGCCCCGGCCCCCTGGGCAGAATGTCCTAAGCAGAGCCAGGAGACCGCACAGCGTTCTTGGAGAAACAAAAAAGCAGAGCGATGTCCTCAGTGGAACAGGAAAGCGGAGCAACGTCCTCGGTGGAACAGGAAAGCGGAGCGATGTCCTCGGCTGAACAGGAAAGCGGAGCGAGGTCTTCGGCTGGTCAGGAAAGCAGAGGGACGTCCTCGGCTGAAAAGTAAGGCAGAGCGACGTCCTTGGCTGGACAGGAAGGCAGAGCGACGTCCTCAGTGGAGCAGGGAAACAGAGCGACGTACGCAGCCATGCAGGGAAACAGAGGGACGTCTGCAGTGGAACAGGAAAGCGGCGCGAAGTTCCCAGCAGAACAGGAAAGCACAGTGACATCCTCAGCTGAGCAGGAAAGCAGAGCGACATAATCAGTGGAGCCTGCAGGCTGAACTTGGCTCGTCATGTCAGCAGACTGGGACGTGAGCAGAGCTTGGTTGTCCGTGTCAACAGACACTTGGTTGTGCATGTCAGCAGACGTGGACGTGTGCAGAACTTGGTTGTTCCTGTCGGCTGACTTGGGCGTGAACATTGGTTATCCTTGTCGGCAGACTCGGGCATGAGCAGAACTTGGTTGTCCTTGTCGGCGGACTCGGGTGTCAGCAGAACTTGGCTGTCCTTGTCGGCGGACTCGGGCGTGAGCAGAACTTGGCTGTCGGGGTCGGCGGACTCGGGCATGAGCAGAACTTGGCTGTCGGTGTCGGCGGACTCGGGCGTGAGCAGAACTTGGCTGTCGGTGTCAACTGACTTGGGCATGAGCAGAACCTGGTCGGCCGTGTCAGTAGACTTGGGCTTGAGCAGAACCTGGTTGGCCGTGTCGGTAGACTTGGGCTTGAGGAGAATCTGGTCGGCCGTGTCGGTTGACTTGGGCTTGAGCAGAACCTGGTCGGCCGTGTCGGTAGACTTGGGCTTGAGCAGAACTCAGTCAGCCGTGTCGGTAGACTTGGGCTTGAGCAGGGCTTGGTTGTCCGGGTTAACAGACACTTGGGACAGTAACTGGGCTTTACAGTGGATCTATGGAGCTGAGACCCCCTCCTGAACCTCAGGCTGGAGCTCTGGGGCTGGGGCCTCCCTGTTGACCGCTACCTGGAGCTCGGCAGGTGAGCCCACCTCGTGGGTCTCAGGTTCGAGCTCTGAGGTCGCCAGGTTAACCTCCGGCTGGGGCTCTGATGCTGGGGCCTCCCTGTTGACCTCTAGCTGGAGCTCGGCATGTGAGCCCACCTCGTGGGTCTCAGGTTCGAGCTCTGAGGTCGCCAGGTTAACCTCAGGCTGGAGCTCCGGAGCTGAGACCTCCCCGTAGGTCTTGTGCTGGGGCTCTGAGGCTGCCATGTGGACCTCTGGCTGGAGCTCGGGTGCTGAGACCTCCGACAGGAGCTCCGAGGTCACCCTGGATCTCTGCACGGGCTCTCCGGTGGAGTTTCTCATGCTCCTACCAGCTGCTCTTGAAGCATTCATGAGAGCAGTAGAATGCTTCCTGGAGACCCAGTTTTTTGCAGGTAGGGCATTGTAGCTTGGTCTCCCTCCTGCAGCCCTCAGACATGCATGTCGGTGCCACCTCCACCACGTTGGCTGGAACCTGAAGCGGCTCGGTGGAGGCCGATCTGTCAGTCCCCTGATAATAGAGGTTAAATGGCAGGTCAGGCTGGGGCTGTCCATTGACTCTCCACCCCAGTAAATCCAGACCATGAAGCTGCCCTGGCTGTGTGAACTCCTCCACAAAAAGTTCTGCAAATTGAGTGACATCCTGGAGGGCAGGGGACCCGGTGCTCACCAGCTGCTCTGCCCAGTCACGGGCCGGACAGCAAAACCTGGACACCAAGAACCCAATCCACTGTCTCTTAGTAGGCTTGGGATACGCCAGGCTGCAGAAATATTCCTGGCAGCTGAAGAGGAACTCCAGCGGGTAGCTCCCCAATCCCGCAGTCTCTGGCGGCAGTTCAACGGCGTACATTGAGGGAACAGCACAGACAAGAAATGCGGCCAGTAATCCGAACATTTCCCGATAAGGTATTGTCCTGCTACTCCCATTATACCGTAATGTCTGATGACGGCTGAGGGCAATTCAGACACATGTGAAACAACAACCAATGACAGAACCGGGAGGACACATAACAGAAACCAACAAATGCACGTGTCGAATGACGTGAATGCAAATGTCACAATTGTCAACAACGAAAAAGCAGGTGCTCGCACACCTTGCACGGCAGCATGCATTCACATGCTCTTCAGCACGCTGCTTAAAGGGGAAGTCGTGACAGATACATAAAAAAGATCAAATCAGTTCAAGTAATTAAAAGGGAAGTGAGAGAAGGATGTGCGTAAGAGGTGCACTTATAGAACAGGAAGTTTAATTCTGTGAAATTGCCGTTTTCATCAGCAACACGATTCTTTGGTACAGGATGCTCTATGCAGTCACATGCCATTTAACAATTACAAACTGCTTGTCTTAGTGTAGCATATAGCAAGGATTTTAGAGTTGCGAAATTTAATTCACAAAATTTGGCTACTCAGTTCTTGAGGAGATATTTGGGGAAAGTTGTGTGCATTTAGACAGATTAGGTGTGTGCTTTGATTTCTGGATTATTTAGTGTTCGTCATGTTTTCAAAGTTGGGGCAGAAGTTTTTCAATTGAAGCTAAACCACCCATTAAAAAAAGCCAAATAAATTGGGTGTTAAAAACTGCGCACGATGAACCAAATAATATTTTATGAGTGACATATGGAAATCATTTCCAATATGCAAAAGAATAAAAAATCAACAAGTAATCATAACCACAATGACAATATCAATATTTTGGCTCTTTTCGCTTTTTGCATTCTTATCATTATATACACACACACACACACACACACACACACACACACCTTAAGGGATTAGAAAATCCCACTGTAGAGATTTTGAATGTCACACGCCTGTTGCTCTGCACCAACCAGATCATCACAGGCATCTTCATTTGTGACCAACAAAATGTCAACAAAGCGCAAAAGGATAACTGGTTTGACCCAAGAAAAATAGCAATATGCCAGTGTTTCTTTCATACCAGCAAGTGATGCTTTCACTGATTGAGTACACAGAGTAGTTCTGGTTGGTTAACAGGTCTAGAATGCATGACACTTACGTCCAAAAAGGTACAGAATAGAAACATCTATATTTTTAGAAGAAAGTATCATTGTAGACCCTTAACGCCACAAAGTAGAACCACTGAGAACCAGGGTCCATTTTCTACTCATGGTGTATGTAATTATAGTTTCATATTGTCCAAATAATGATATTATTTAAAAAGCACACTGTTTTATTAGTGCACTGTGAAAAATGTGAAAGTAACATTGGTGCTTCTCTCGTTTCTATGTATGCCACTGATAAACAGAATTGTTTTGTTCCAGAGCGATATGATGCCTAAGGATGATGACTTGCTACAGAAAATCCAAGATCTGCAAACAGAAGTAGACAACCTGAAACTGAAAGTGGTGCATCAGGTAATCTTTTGGCACACAGATTCTTATAGTTTACTAAAGTTTAAATGTATGTATGTATGAATGTTTGCATCCATTTCTGCTTGAATTGTCTGAGCAGCAGTCGGTTACGGGTGTTGAGGCCCAGATGGTTGAGCAGTGTATAGAGCAAAAGCAGGCTCTGATAAGGGAGTGCAATCGCCACAATGAGGAGCTGCACCATCTTCATGCCCTGACCCGCATTAAAGCAGACGAGAGAGATCAGAAGAGCCGAGAGCTGCTCAAAGCTCAGGTACAGTGCCTTATTAAGCTTCTAAAAGGATTCGTAGAATGGAAACAGTTCTTAGAATAATAAGCAATCAAAAAGTGGTATATATTTTGTTATGTACTGTACTTAAGCTTCAGAGAGTTTTGGTGAATTTTACACTTAAAGGGTTTTAAAAAAATTTTTATATCAGATATGTATATCAGAGTTTTCTGTAGTGGCAATTTTGGAGCATTATATTGCACGTGATATCACTGGTGATGCGTATGATCTCAGTAAACATACAGCTAAGTATGTGAACACCTGACCGTTTGACATCCCATTAATAAGAAATTGTTCCCCCTTTGCTGTTATAAGAAGCGCCAGTCTTCTGGGAAGGCTTTCCACTAGATTTTGGGGCGTGGCTGTGGGGATTTGTGTTCATTCAGTTACAAGAGCGTTAGTGACGTCAGATACTGATGTTTTGTGAGGAGGTCTGGGGTGCAGTCGATGTTCCAGTTCATCCCAAAGGTATTCAGTGGGGTTGAGATCGGGGCTCTGTGCAGGACACTCGAGTTCTTCCACCTTCTTCCAACCTTCACACACCACGTGTTTATGGAGCTCGCTTTGTGCACAGGGGCATCGTCATGCTGGAACAGGTTTCTACTATATTCACTTACATTATAGCAGCTATAAACAGTTCCCTCACATGCCTCTCTATTTTTATCTCTTACAGTTAATAAGACAAAAACTGTGACGTCACGGTATCAAGAACCCGAAAAGCACAAAATCTTCTTTCCTGAAAACTTCCCTGTGTCCAAACAAGTTCCTGTGACTGAGTTGTTGCTATAGAAATGATAACTTGCAGTATTACATATTAGTAGTACGCAGACATTAATATCAATACTCTCGTTTGAATTACAGCCTACATGTTACTTACATGCTATTGTCAGCATCTACTGACCAATTAGATTTGAGAATCCAATCATTCTTTTGTACAAGTTACTTCAGTAGGATTACCCATCAGTTCCCAGTGTATTTCACAATGCAGCAGCGCTGAGGCAGCAAACGTGCTGCTTTCCAGCGATAATTGCTTTGATTGTCTTTTGTAATATGACTCATTATCCTGCCATCGAAAACTAAGCTGTTCGACTTCTCTTCATATATCGTAAGAAAAGAAATCACAAGTGCTAAGTGAAGGCATCTTTACAGTTGAGATGCAGCCAGATCAAACAGGACATCCGAGGAAAGCAGCTCCAGATTCTGGAGCACAAGAAACAATACCAGGAGATTCAGTCAAGGTAAATAACTCCATTTGCGTTGGCAAGAAATGTTAAGTACTGTTAAGTATTATAATTGATAATCGCATGTATGTTTTTCCATTTCATACTACACATGACCTTATATTAGAGAAAGCATTTACATAGCAGCCAGTAGTCTTATTGCTGGAGTTTTGTTATACTGTTATATATATTAGACACACTATTTATTAATCATAGAACTTCTACCCATTATTAATGTATAGTACAGGAAACTCCAGACATTTTTGTATATGCACTGAATCACAAGAGCTTGATTTAACATTTTTCTAAATATTTCCATTGTGTTCTGAAAAACACTGCTTTCAAAATGATTTGCACCTGCCCAACTAATATCTGATGAAGCCTTCCCTAGAGAAAATAACAAACAGCACTGATGTTTAGAGGGATCTTGAATTGCTTCTCCATGCAGAGCTCCTTGTGTATTCACAGGTGGGCTGATCTCATCAAATCAGGACGGAGATTTTTAATAGGTTCAAATTCTGAAACTGAGATGGCCGTTACAGATCATAGTGTTGCTATAGTGTTATTTTGGTGGTGATTTTGATGTATGTTTTGTTATCATTATAATGTCGAATGATTTGTCAATATCTAAGTCTGAATTGTTGGCAGAGGCAACCAGGTTTTGCACTAAAATATCCTTGTACTTTACAACGACCGTCATAAGAGCCACTAAACCAACAACCGCAAATAAATTGCCCTAAATGACCAATGATCAATTTTCCTTGTATATCACCCCCCTGATGGTGTTCAAGGCCAAAACATATTGGTCTTATCTGACCACAACACAAATTTTAAATGTAGCTCCAATGACGTTGCGGCATTTTGTTGGTTGTTTCTTTTATGCAACCCTTCCAAAAAGCTTCCAAAATCTAATAGTTGATTGTGTAACCAGGTGCCCAAAGAATAAAGAATAATAAAATGTAAGCATAATGTTGCACAGTTCCAGGGTCCGTAGTATGATCCCGAGTTTCACATTATCATCTGTTTCCATGGGAGTTTTCAGCAGCTGTCCAAAAACATGTCAGTGCATTGATGACACTAAGGTGTATTGCCCCTAGGTGTATGTATTTGTGTATGTGCTTGAGTGCGATGCTGTGTGATGTACTGGTGTTCCATCTGCGATGTATCTATGCATTTCACCTTTGTCGGAAGAAAGGTAAGTAGTTTCAGTAGAAAATGTAAATCATTGTGTGTAAGGTGTGTTTTATACAACCATTGTTGTCCATGCTTTTGAACGGTGCCAAAAATCTGGAAGTTAGTTTATGAGTCCTAATGGTAATTGTAATTTGCCTTTGTTGTGGCCAGACTCCGTGTTTTCGCCAAGCTGCACGATACCACCAAGGGAGAGCGAAACAAATGTGTAAACCTACTACAGATCGCAACCCAGTGCATGTCCAAGATGAAGGAGAAGTTCGAAATTCTGCAGAATGAGACTGAGATTCTGCACAGCAAAACAATCCAAAAAGACAGGTCTGGAGACAAAAAGCAGCCTTTTAAATAGGTGATACGTAGTGATTTGGGGATAATGTATAAGGAGGTGTGATAAATTTAAATACAATTGGTTAATTGTGTGCACTATTTACAAGTGTGTCATGTTTTTAAGGCTGTAAAAAAATCCATCCTATCATTGGACATCTAAGATTCTCACTAGCACAGTGTGTATAGTGGGGGGGAAACAAGTATTGAACGCGTCAACATTTTTTTCAGTAAATATATTTCCAGTGACATTATTCACATTAAAATTTCACCAGACATCAGTACTTGTGTGAAATCTTGCTAACGAAAAGCCTTTTTATAGACCATCAATTTGCACAGATAGGGGGTGTAATTACTGACGGTTTTTAGCGGGTTCCTTACCTTACCTTGCCTTAGAGAACTGCTTTTTCTTAGCGTGTTCAATACTTTTTTCCCGTGTCATTCCACTTTATTACACATAACTTTATTTACGGACGTTAATGTTGTGAATTCTTTATATTTCCGTATTTCTTGAGTTAATACTGATGTCTGGTGAAAATTTCATGTGAATAACCTCATTGGAAATATATTCACTGAAAAAAAATGCTGACGCGTTCAATACTTACTTCCCCCACTGTATATGATATTAATCGTTGAAAGTACATTTAATAATAAAAATATAGGAGGTGTTTTTTGTGTGTGCATATACTAGCTAAGAAGGAAGATCACTTGCAGTGCTACCACTGGCCTAAAGCGCTGGTGGGGAAATGAGCATGGGCCAACTGCTTAGAAAGCAGCTTTACTGTCCATTTTAACTGAACATTGTCAATGCTCTCACCATTATAGGTCAATGTAGTCAACACTGCTGTGTCTATCATAGGCTGCTGCAGAAGTCTCGTCTGAAGCATGTACACAGTCACACAATCAGGGACAGCTTGAGGAATGACGTATCCAAAGCGAGCTGGATGCTTCACGAGATGCAGTGCAAGAGTGAAGAACAGAGACTCAAGATTATTAAACTCGGACAAGTGATCAGTGCGAAGGAACAAGACCTGCTGCACATGCGCAAGAGCCACGAAGCTTCTGTCCAGAGCCGCAATGAACGGTGGGTCCACAGTACAGCACTAGCAATCAAATATTAACCATTATGTTCTGTTAATTTATCCAACATAAAAAGCCATTTTAAAAATTCCTTCGTAAAATTGAAACAAAAAGGTGAGTCTTGTCATAAGGGTTCTAGTCTTGTGGTACCAGACCTGATCTCTAACTAGATCTTGGGATCCACTTCTTTCAGAAATGTGATGATGAATTGCGAGCACAATTGGACACACACATTAATTCTCTCTAAAACCTGCCCCATGGTGCAACTTTACTGTCAGTTGTACAGTGTTGGGCTGTTTACTGCTTAGGCAATTATTATTAACTGACAACTGATCCAGACGTTTTTACAGGCCGGTGGATGTTCTTGATAGTTTTTTCTGCTTATTTGTCTCTTGAGTTTCTACATAAATGTGTGTGGTTGATAGGGGTGTGCAACTCCTGGAGAGAGAGGAAGAGATGTGTGTCTTCTACGCAAAGGTAAATGTGCAGGAGAGTCTGATCTGTGAGGGGACGCTTCAGATACAGGTTCTGGAAGACGAGATCTGCTCTCTTAAGATGCTAATTAATGAGGAGAGGAGACAAATCCACTTGAGTGAAAAACAGTTGCCTTGCAAGAGATCCCTGGAGGATGAGCATGCCTTACTGCAGAAACAGGTATTCAAGATGCTTAATGGTTTTTCTTTTGTGTGAATATCTTGAGATAAGTGTTAATATGTTGGGATTTGTCACAACTGAAGGAGTGAAAATCAAAACATTTGTCAGTAACCAAAAACCTTTGGGCTTTTCAGTATTGACATGTTTATGTTGTCATGTTGTCAATTCAGGTTCTCAGTAAAACATTGTACATAACTACTTAACAAGCTGCTACTCGCCGGATATGTCCATGTATGAAAGAAACGAGGTGGCTTAGTACCCCATGTGATCAGGCAGCAGGCTGGGGATAAAGCAATGTTTCCATGTTTCCGATGTTTCTGTGTTTCCAGAGTCCATTAACCCTTGGACAGGTTTGACATCCAGGATCAGATAGCACCTGGGCATGTCTGGGAAGGAAGTGTGATGGGAGCTGCAGTGTTGGTGGGGTGGGGCTGGGTGTGCCTGCATAGGCTCATCACAAGGATTTCCTTGATCGGAAAGTTAGTTGGCAGGCTGGCTTCTCCCTTGTACTTTTGGCTGGGGCCTCCGCGCTTCAGTGATTTCAATCACATCCTTAATGGAAGTGGGGTCTTTAAAGCTCCCTGTCATAGTCCTTTAAGCGGCATCTGAACAAATCGATGTATTTGTACGCTCTACCGTGTGCTGCTTTGGTATTTGGTTAGGTTGTACTCATAGCTTTTTGACCCGAAGGATCTGTGCCATCTGCAGTCTTCGGGGCTGTCTGGGTTGGTAGGTCTATATACCACCACCACTATATACCAAGAATCTTAAGGATCTCCCACTTTTAACTTCTTGTAGTCATTGGCGTCCTCCACGTTGAGAGAGAATTAGGGCTTCCTCTGTTAGCTGGGGGGTATGATGCGGCAATACTCTCTCTTATCCAGGCCACTCGTTCAGCAAGTGTCTGGAATATGTGTAGGTAGGCCTTAATGTTGTCATTAACCATTAATTTAGTCAGGAGACACTGGGCGCTTTCCATAGGGTTAGTGAAGGTGCAGGGAGATAGCTGTATCTCTCCTAGCCCACAATGCCAAGTCCTTCATGATCTCCCTCGGGCTCCTTGTCAGCTCCTGGATCACCTCCACATGTTGGAAGTTAGTTTGAAAGAGATTCTCCATTTCTTTAGAGAACAACCAGGAAACAACATACCACTAATGTCCCTTTCCGAGAGAGGGGAAAAAGCTTTTAAAGCCTTTTAAAGCTCTTTATTGCCCACATTCTACACCATTGTGAAAATTGTAGAACACAAGGGCTGAACACCAACACTCAAAAGATCAGCAATTAGGGATTAAGTTCAAGTGTGTTACAGTGTAGGAAAAAAGGAACGTCTCATGTCTTTCTTTGAATTCATGGACTTTACAGAGACATGGAGTAAAGATTAGTGGTATACAACTCAAATTTGTGGGTGGAGCTAAATGGATCTTGCAGCTTTTTTGATTATTAAGCAGATCGAGTAAGGACAGCTGGCATGCAAACAAGCAAGTAGCATCAAAATGCTAGAATTATTAGCATTATTATTGATTACAAAGAGAAAAGTGGATGTGCCATTTCTGAAGAGAAGAAGGAAGTCATAGACCTCTCATGGTGTGTGTGTGTGCTAGCTGTCTGAGTGTAAGGAACACGGTCAATCCCTGGAGAAGACTCTCGGGGACCAAGTTAAAGAGAAGCAATTTCGTGAACTGAGTGGTAAAGATCCATCTCCTCCTGAGCTCATCAAGAAGATAGAACAGGTATGACACAAACAGTTCAACTGAACCATTTTGCTCGAACATGTTATTTATGTAGCCAGTTAATTGTGTATGTGCACCTGACTGTGGTGCAGCTGGAGATGCAGCTGGCAGCGAGAGAGGCTCAGCTGCTGGAGAAAGAGCTGATCTATGAGCAAGTGACCCGATTGTCTGAGCACATTCGTACAAAGGCAGAGAACGGTAAAGAGGACACACTCAGGCTGGCCAAGAAAGTAAGCACAGATACACACACACACACACACACACACAGAATTACAAACATGCATGGTAATAAAAATAGAAGCAACATCACTGTCTTATTGTTATTAATTGAAATAAGTAGGCTTACATTTAAAGCATCACTTTAATCCTGGATTTGATTTCACAGTAAACCTGGATTAACTAGAATCATGTTGCTCCATCACTTTAAACTCAGATTTAAATTTCAGTTAGGGATTAAATTTAACCTTGCTATTGAGGAGGTTTAAATTGACAAAATGGCAGCACTTATTTGTGGGATTGGGGAAAATGAAAGAGTTCCTCACAGAGAAATAAGGGACTGTCTCAACCCTGTTGAGTTTTATGATGGTGCTGAACGGGTACCGATTCAGCAAGGAAACTGTGATTAGATTAAATCAAAAAATTGAACCAGCAATTAGACATGGCACAAAGTGCCATGTCTAATGGCACAAGACACAATTAGACAGTGACCGAAATGCAGCCACACCACCCAGACTGAGTAGATCCTAAACGTGAAATATGAATTATGAATAGAAAGCAGACTATTCTTTCCAAATATTTAAAAGAAATCTTGTCACCAGAAAAGGTGTCTATTTGAGGCTTGGTCATGCGGGAAGCAACAAAAAAAGTCACGTGAGTGGAGTGGGAGGTGTTTACTTTAATGTGATGCAGGGACGTGGGAGATTTTTTTTGTGTGTGTGAAAAATCACAAGCGATCAACAGCCTCTGAGATACTCAAACCAGACCGTCTATCACCAACAACCAAAACATGCCAACAACCAGGTCACATTCCCCCCATTCGGATGTTAGATGTTTATGAACTGATGTTCAGAACATTAACGGAAGCTCTTGGCCTGTATCTGTATGATATTATGCATTGTGCTGCTGCTACATGATTGGCTGATTAGAAAATTGCATGAATGCGCAGGTGTACAGGTGTTCCTACTTAAGTGGCTGGTGAATGTATATTAAGTATTACTAAATAGCTTATTGCTTGAATGAGTTGAATCAGAAGAGGACACTTAGGTCAACTCATTGCTAACTAGTGTAAAAGTATGCGGGTTAATCTGTAGCAGTCTTTCGATCTTGATTTCCTGATTTCTACAGCTATGTAGTTTGTAGTGGTGTTATTTGGGTCTGTTCATGTCTCCTCAGGTCAATGAGTTCCAGAGCCGCATTAAGGAGTGCACTAAGAAGCTGATGGCTGTAGTGTCGGAGTTGGCCATGCGTCAGACGCAGACTCTGTGTCTGCAGCAGGAGCTTCGTGAGAAAGAGTTTGAGCTTGACATGTGCCACAGAAGACTGGAGATGGGACTCGCACCTTCTGACGCCATGGAGCAGGAGTGGCTACATCAAATGCGAGCACAGCAAAAATGCCAGGTAGATGCCCAGGAGAGAGCTTGGGTGGACATTAGTGTTAGTTATACAACTCATATAGTTATAGACTCACGAACGTGAACCTCAAATTGTCTGCGTTGAATCAGATAACTGCAATTTTATACACATTTTGTCATGTTTAAATAATTTATTTGTTTCAGTTGCACACATGGATTTAATAGTCATTTAATATTAATGAAACGTACGGCAAGAAATATTTTAATAAATATTAAATATGAAAGATATTAATAATTGAAGAAAGCAAGCCAACACGAATCCAAAAATGTAAACCAAAAAAGACTAGTCATTCAGTTCAGTTAAGAAGGGCGCATACAAGGAGGAAGGGGTGGTCTTTTTGAAGACATGCCATGAACGGATATTTAGAGTATGATTTGTATTTTAAAAATTAAAGCTAGCTTACAAGTCTGGTCCATTCGCCACGGACGGTATGTTCTGTTAATGCTGTATTTTTATCACTGCTTGGACTTCTTGCTGCTGGCACGTTTCAAAGAGAGATAAGAGACAGATCAGGTACTGCAATGTTCCGAATACTCCCTAGTGTGAGTCGGGCAATCACGCTTCTTTTCCAACACGCCACTGGGGAGGATGCATTAGTGAGCCAGAAAGAAATATTACGTCAGTGAGACAGACTTCAGAGACACGAGAAAAACAATCCAACACAGCAGTTTCCCCGTGTGACACGGAATTCACTTTTCTGTCACTTGTCTCCAGATTTGATCCTTTTCAGATGCTGGCGTGCTGCTAAATGATATTTTTTTTTATTGCCACAGATCAGTGAGTCAAAATAACTTCCACTTCTGCCTCTGAGAAATTCCTTTTCATCGATTTGTCCTCATTTGACTCTTTCAGCTCTCTGTGAGCTTTAGATTTTATGACGTTTTATTGGCATTACGAAACGAGCTAAACGAGCTGCGGGGTGTGCACTTGATTTGCACTTTGTGTGTGATTGTCATTTATGAACAAGTGAGTTCAGTGGAAACCAGTGTTAGAGAAACTTTTGTAACTCTTGAGGAGTTTTCGTTCAACGTGGATTATGAAAAATGTGTACACACAGCTTCACTAGAAAACTGATAAACGAGGCCCAATGTTTCCATTTTAATGACCAGTTTATTAATAAGGACGGCTTGGAGACACATGGTCAACGATGGGAACAGCTCGTGAGGAAGAAAAGTATTACTCATTTACATCAAGTATGTGATTCGTGACACAACTACTAAGCTACTTGTTACTAGGCACTAGAAAGAAGCAAAAAAATTACCTCATGCCTCAGTCATCATGGCAGGGACATGTCAGTCACAGCAAGACTAGCCAATTGTGGCTGTCTGTGAGCTCCTGCATGCAGAAGCAGTATGAGCTGCAAGTCAAAAAGATTCAGTGGTTGGCTCATTTTTTCTTGGAGAAAGCAAGAAAGGAGTAGCGGTTGTATGACAGGGGAAAGATGGCTGATGGGCAGGAACTGGCAGGTGACCAAATTAAGGAGAAATTGCAAAAATGTTGACCATATTGGGGCGCCGAGTACTACGCAGGGAAAGATGGCTGTCAGCTGTGCATTGTCAAACATGCGTGTGTGTGTATGTATTTCTCTACTAGATTACTGAGGAGGAAGAATGGAGTCAGCTTCCAAACGGCGTCTACACCACGGCAGATTTGCGACCCAATTCCTACATCCCGGCTGAAGACTCACTACCTCTGCCCAAACCCTATGGAGCCCTGGCACCTTTCAAACCGAGCGAGCCTGGAACTAGCATGCGCCACATCCGCAAGCCTCAGCCCAAGCCCCTTGAGATCTAGAGAATCCACGTGACATTCATGTCCACAGCATATTCACACATCAACGAAAGTAAAAGTTATCCAATATGAAATAAAAGAGAATAAAAGAGAACTGTCTATTTCCAAAGAACTAAATGTTTCACGTGTTTTTGATTTGTTACCTCACGTTTACTGGCGGAGGCTAGCTTTCACTGGAACTCGACTGTGAGTGAGTGTTTATGTGGGGAATTCAGAGAGTCCAGAGTCAGTTTCAAGGAAATGCAGAGCTCGTGGAAGCTCACACCGTCACTGCCTTTTACATAGACTTCACACGTTCATAGGAAGTGTGTGTTCTGTTTGGTGACTCACTACCATTTCTTATTACTCTGAGAGTGTCCTAATAGGAAACTTCACATGCTTTACTCTGCACAATCTGCTTAGTGTCAATCACTGTCACAGTGAGATTCATCCTAATCTCGTCTCAGCCGCTTAGTCACCATCAGCCCACATTACTCCTGATGCAGTATTATTCCTAGATCACAGTCATGTTCATTCAGCTTACTGTTTACACAGAAATATAGAGAGTAACTCGGCGTATTATAGTAATCTCACTCTGGTACAGGAAGTTCAAGAACACAAATGACCAAAAAAAAATCGGACATTTTCACATTTGCGATAGTCTTATGGCAGTAAACAGGCAGAACCCGAACTCACACTTAATTAAAATAAACTTTATATATATATATATATGTATATATTTATATATACATACACACAGTAGTGTAAACAAACATTTGACAGCTGATACAGAAATCCCTTTCGACTTGGATCAGTTATTTAATGACAGAATGGTATCTGTTTCCATAGAAAGATCAGGCATCTGTTACACAGTTTCACCTACATAACTTCTTTAATCGAAATCAGCAGACGGTGGTGTGTGTGTGTGTGGGGGGTGTGTGTGTGTGTGTGTGTGTGTGTGCGCCAGGTGAAGGTGATTTTCGGATAAATGTGGTGGATATTAAACAGCATGTGATCACAGAAAATGATCAATCATGGGTTTTCAGTGTGACACATCATCTCCGTCAGTTTCTCTCTGTGGCACTTCACGTGCAGCCGTCCATTCTTCCCCTTGTATTCACTTTCCTTCGAAACCCAGCTTGATCAGAGTTTGTTTTAGTGCAATATCCTCCACAAACCTGGCATCCACGTTCTCCTGATCCTCAAAGGGGTTTGTAGCTAAAACACAGCACACGTACACAAAGGCACGGTTATATTTACTGCACAGCGTCCACCACACCACACGTCTCCGAATCACACCCAATCTCCCACAAATTACCGTGCTCTTCCGTGTCCGAGAGAATAGCGACGAGGTAGGTTAATGGCAGGAACTCGCCGCGAGTGCACAATTTGTCTCTGTCCAACTGCACTGATGCCTGTGAAGTATACCATAACTTTAGCTCGGCAGTGTCTTTTCCAGAGCGCATTACATAACTAAGTGTTTGTGCTGATATGGAAATCATATTAAAGACATGAACAGTATTCTACTTTTATAAAGTGCACACTACTTTACATTGTAGCAAAGTGTCATTGCTTCAGTGTTGTCACATGGAAAGATATCATCAAATATTTACAACAATGTGAGGGGTGTACTCACTTTTGTGAGATACTGTAAATATACATACACATACATTATATATATATATATATATATATATATATATATATATATATATATATATATATATATATATATATATACACACACATATACACACACACACACATATCACACACATATATAAATATATATATATATATATATATATATATATATATATATATATATATATATATTTGGACTACTGAAATCATGACCAGACTGAATTACTGGTAATCAGAGTATCTCTAGACTCACCTTGGTCTTGATGTATTTCTCCAATAGTCTTCTCACACACTGTCTGGTGATGCAGGCTGAGCTGACTGGATGATCCCAAAGCTGACACACTCTCTGAGCCAGGCACTGAAACAAAATCATCCATCAGTCTTCTAAACAGCTTGATTTAAAAGTGCAGACCATTTGACCTCCGTCGAAAGATTGATTTGTAAGGGGTATCATCCTGTGATTTCTAGTTGCACCTCATTGTTCGCAATAGAAACAGAGAAGATAGTGACTGGGGGTTGTTTTTTTAAAAAATCTTATTAGGTAAATAAATATGCACAGACACATATGCCACTTTGTGACAGTGAGTGATCTAGTTTGCATCCAGCTGATTCAGTCTGTATGTGAAAAAGCAACTTACACCTTTACTTTTTACATAAAGAAAGGAAGGACAACTAGTAGACTGGCTGAACTACAAATTAGATCATCCTGATCTACATCTAGGACTGTAAACAGTCAGGCAAGCTGTTTATTTTGTGTAATCTACCCCTGCATGTATTTCATGTTTCTATGATAAATTCTCACAACATTTTAAAATACAAATAAAATACAGCAAAGTTAATGCGAAACCCGTCGCCTCTTCTGTAAGTGCCACAGCGATTATTTTGCTGCTTTCCACAGGTGCTGTGCCACTAGAAATATGTACACAATCCCAAAATACACCATGCACTGTTTGTGACTTGCTTAAAAAAAAAAAAATTAAATAAAAGTGATGTCACTCTGAAAACTCTGCTCTGACATTTCTACACGTTTTTGCTTTGGAGCTTGTTGGCTAGCGTGCTAGCTAAGCACACGACAGTAAACATTACCTCGGGAAGTCTTTTCAGGACACTGAATTTCAGCTCTTCGTTGCCGTTGCTGTTATCTAGATCTGCGAAAGAGAATGAAGAACGAGTTAATCAGAACTATAGAGAGGGGAAGGGATCCAGAGCCAGTAAACACAAGCTTTTCTTTTGACATTAATAAAAAGTTTGCCTGCAACGTATCCTGCTCCTTAACCACACTGGTTTGATGATATGATGCTGATGTGTGCATATGCATATCCTAATGGTCTTCTCTAATGGTCTTCTGTAAGATCAAAGCAGAATCCAACTCCTAATTTATAACTTTTTAAGTGTATACCTTCAACACTGTGCTTTCTCCCAGTAACCGAAATTCTGGATATCAAGAGGACCTTATGATTTTTTTTTCCTTTTTTTTTTATTTTAAGTCTTATTCACAGTGACTTAATATCTTCCGTGTTTACAATGAAGTACAGGAGTAACTGGTTTTCCTTTTTCATGAGGAAAACAAAATGGTCTCAGATTAAGGCGGAGATTCACGGCGAAAAAACACACAATTCTTTGCCAAAAACTTCCATAATCATTCATATACGTTTTGTGTGTGCATGTGTAGTAGTAACCATCACCTGTCATAAGGCGTGACACAAAAGGCTCAGTGAGGTGTAGAAAGCCATGGTCCACATACAGCAAGAAAGTGTTGTGAGGTAGACAGCGTACACCCAGCACACTCACGAGTGTAGAATAACCTAAATATTTTCACACCATATCACATACAAGCATGTATCTACGGTATATACATCTTAACAGGTATCACCTTTGTCTAAAATTGGGAGTGTGAGGACTGAAAGAGGAGGTTCGTCTCACCAGGTGGGAGGGGAAGACAGAGTCCTTCGGCTGCTTCCAGAATCCGACACATTGTATGAAACATTGTCCACTCGTCCGAGCTGCCCTGCTGTTTACTAGAACACACAACACACGACGGTAATCGTTCATCTCAGACTAACCGCACTAGTGTTACTGGAAACTAGAGCCAAAAGAAAACATGGGGTCCTGGACCGTCTGTCTTATTTTCTGTAACAGTGTGTGTAAATAATGAAAATAAAACAATAGGTCTGCTTGACACTCACCATTACAAAGTGAATAGTTAGACAGGTGAATGTTAAACACATTTAGTGATGCGTTTAAACAGGTAGCTGATCCCTTTATGAATGAGGAGCTGAAAAACTTTCTTAAAAGTTGCTCTTTGATTTTGATATTTAAGTTAGTCTTTGTCCCCCCTTCCAATTCTCATCCGCGTGCTAGCTGCTATCAGACGACAGCTGCTAACCGGGCTAACGCCTGCTTCCTCTGAGACATGTGCAGCTCTGTTACCGCAGATCTTTTCAATCTGCTGCTGCTTATACAACATTACATCCTTCCCACCCAGACAGCTGGGCCAATTACACTCTTTTTAGGCTCCTGACTAACCTGCAGTTAATTTACTACATTGTGGCAGTCTGCAGCTTTGACACCCCTAATAGAACATACACAGCATCACTTAATGCTCTTTATACTGTACATCACCACTCACAGGCAAAGTACAGAGCGACCCAAGTTCAGCTTCATCCACAGAGTCTCCAATATGTGTCTGAGCAGCTCCAGCTACACACAAAAACACACACACACACACACACACACACACACACAAAAGGTTTTTTCATGACATAGCAACATAAAGTAGGGCCCAAAAGTCTGAGACCACAGCTGTCATTTTTAAAATTGGAAATAAACAGAAAGTTTTAGAATTTTGAATAAGCATTTTCAGTAGTGCTCTCAGACCCCGCTGTATTATACTGTACATGGAGGGTCTGCAACATCCATGCCTCCAGTGTGGACATCTAACAGACAAAGCCCCTGTTGTGGACTTCATAATCTTCTTCATAATCTTTATTTAAAAAGTTCGCAAACTGTGATGTAGAGCCAAAAACTCAGCACAAATGTAGATCCTATGGGGTACATTTATCATTTTAAATCCTGAATTAATTGGTTGGTTGGTTGGTAGGTAGGTACTGGAATGACAGAAGGAGCTAGAGGGATTATATTTTATATATATATATATATATACATATATATATATAGATATATATATACACACACACACACATATATATATATATATATATATATATATATATATATATATATATATATATATATATATATATATATATCCGGCTGGATTATGATAGCAAACAATTAACACCCTAGCAACCAGCTAAGTTTCCTTAGCAATCAACTAACTACAACCTAATAACTGCCTGGGATCATATTGAAACCTCCTAGAAACACCATAGCAACCAACTTGGTTAGCATAGCAATGACCTAGCAACAGCCTATCAACCAACTGGAATATGAGAGCAACCCCCTAGCAACCAACTGGGTTAGCACAACAATCTCCTTGCAACACTCTAGCAACCAAGTTGAACATGCTAGTAACCACCTAGTAACACCCTAGCAACCACCTGGGTTAGTTTAGCAACCAACTTGAATATGGTAGCAACATTATTAGATTTTAAAGTAGTGTTTAGCCTTTTAATCTTTACACACTTTAAACTGTTAAATGTTTTACAATTTTTCAAGTCAGTGACAGCAAACGAACTGTACAATAGTTTAATTATTAGATTTACCGGGCTCTGTCAAGCCAACATCACAGTTTATCCATGAACTTTAACCTTCTAGTTCTCCGTTGTAGTTCTATAGATTTCGCTACAAACATATCAAATGTAGACGATTTGTCTCGTACTGTGAAATGAATTCCCACGAAAACAAAAAAACGATTCTCTATTCCTGTTTTCACCCGTCTGAAAAGTCTCCACACATTTCATCACATTTCAGCATGTACCAGTCCTGCGCATGTACAGTACACACGGAACATGCTGGACTTCTCACAACCTCGTGCTCTTTCTGCTTGTTAATAACAGGAAGCCTCCTCAGCAAAAACACATCCTATTCGCTCTGTGTTTCAGCATAGATATCTGGCTGTTACTTGGAAAAATGTCATGGTGACAGCTTCCTGTTTTATGTGTGACTGTGTGTCCATGTAGTTCCCTTAAACTATTATATTTATTATCTAGAAACTACAGTAAAAACAGGGAAAAAAACACCACACGGAAAAGACTTCCTGTCTCTAATAACGCCTTTTTTAAAACGGGAAATAATTGAACCTCTTAATATTAAATGTACATTTATAGGAGCAGTTGTGTTATTATACATAAGTTATAACTAATTTATTCTACTCATACCATGGGAATTTGCCGAAGCTAGCGAGTTCTGAGACGCAAAACCTTATATCTGATTATAGTCATGGTTAATGTAGAGGAATGTCCAGAAAACACGTTAGTTCCTGTTCATCTACATTATAGCGGAGGTGCCAGTGTTTGAAGAAAATAAATAAATCCCAGCAGGCAGGGGGAAACAAACTAAATAATTTTACCTCAAAAACCCTGGTGCATGTCAGTGGACGGGATGACTCGGTGCTAACTACACAACAAATATATTAGTAAACAGCGACTAAAGATAATTAATGCTGATCAGCTGACTTATTTGTAGATCATGTGTGATCTGAGCGTCAGTACAGTGTAAAGACAAGTCGTTTACACTCGTATTACAGACGTGAACGGCAAGTAAACAAACAAACCAAACAACCAATCTGATCAAATAAGAACACAAAATATGCAATTTTTTTTTTTTTTTTAAAAAGAGAGAGAGAGAGAGAGAGAGAGAGAGAGAGAGAGAAAAGAAAACTAACCGACATTATTTTGGTTCTGGTGGCTGAGATTTTGGAGAGAATGTAGGGGAAGTTTGTTGTTGTCTATCCAAGCCAACAGCATGGACAGAGATGCTGCTGCTACTAACGAGTCGAGTCCGGGCTCGTTACTCATTTGTATGCCTCAAACACACTTAAAATATACTTCGAACATAAAGGAAGCAATTGAAGTAAATTATTTCAGACATTTGACCTTGCCGTGACCTTTGGATCAATTCCAACATCTAATCAGTTATAACTGTGTCTAAATCCTACACACACTCAACCACTCGTTCTTAAGAATTTCTTCTTAAGTATATCGGACAGACAACAAATAACCGAGAGGCACTTACATTACATTTACATTACATTTACATTATATTTACATTACATTTGGCAGACGCACTTATCCAGAGCGACTTACATTACTTACATTTATCTCATTTATACAATTGAGCATATGAGGGTTAGCGGATTTGGCAGTGCTGGGATTTGAACTCACGACCTTCCGATCAGTAGTCTGACATCTTAACCTAATTTATATCAAGCTGGCACGAAGCAGAAGCAACTACAACCGGAAGCACATCCTGCATCGTTCCTCTTCAGTGAAATGACTTTTCCGCCAAGGCAAATTTTATTCATGTTTGATCTGACTGATGAATTACAGTATCAAAATCTGTAAATCTACATAAACCAGATGTTGGCACACGTGCAACAATTATAAACACCAGCCTCTTTTTTTCTCTCCCTCTGTGCAGAAGACTTGGATCAGAAAACTTAAATTTGCACTTTTAGCTTTGACTGTTACAAAGCGCTGAGACTGGAGACTCCTTTAAAAAATGCTAGATAACTGTCTCCTCACAAAAAAACAAAAAACACCTCACCTTATCAATAACTCAGCATATCACCCCCCCCCCCACCCCACATTTCTGCTGATCGTCTGCCATAGAAGTCCCTGTAAAGTTTTCACTATAGAAAGGATGACATATTAGAATGAGCACATTAATATGAACCTGTGATTTGAATTACAGCTGGAATTACTCAAAAGTCCTGCTGTTACAGAATATTAATCAACACCTTCTAAGTACTCAGGATTAAAAATTCATCTGCGGTATTCTAAAAGCTGACACGAGTCCTATGAGTCAGTTATGTCAACAAATTAAATCTTTTCAAATAAGGACTTTTTATTTTATTTTATCATCGAGACATTTTCTTTTCGACTTTGTCACCAACGTGTGGATTTGGAGAAGGACCACAGGTTTTTACGTTAGGGTTCGCTGCCTTTGTGTCCCCCAAAGACACCATCAAGTAAAGAAGTCACCCTATTTTATATCCATAGTATTTTCCTCTCCTCTGCCAATGTTGCGTGCTCACCGTTTGTTCCATGTCGATTTTAACCTGCCGGCAGTTCACCATTTTATTAAAGCATTTTAGTTTTAGCACTTGTATTATGCAATGCACAAAATCTCTCACGTCAAGGATTTTCCTGGGAGATATGAGAACACACACACACCAGCTTGGCCATGTAGTTCACCACCAGCATTTCAATCTTTTTCTTCCCCAGCTGTGGCAGGTATGTGTTCAGGTGCTCCCGGAGCTTATCCACCATCTGACCAGGAGAAAGCCAATCATAATTATTAATACACGCGAAATTTAAATGTCTCCACCCCAGTATCATGAGTATAATGGAAATATAGCAGTTTATATAGATATAACTGTTACGAACCATTACGATTGCATGACAAAACAGCATAATAAAGAAGAACTATCAGTATGATATGTGGTTAATAAAGGAAAATACTGGCCCCTTAATCAATTATGTGAAGAAGAAAAAAAACTCTTATTTGTGGCTTTTTTTCCCCGCAATGCCTTCTGACTAGATAATACGCTGAGAGAACAGTTGTGACCAGCCCTCTTTCTTGAGATCTACCTTCCTCCGCTGCAAACCTAACACAGCTAACCAGGATGACTGAAAGTCGGTGATTCTCAGCGATCAGGTGTCAACAGTTGGAATTAAACCTGTACTGAAACATGCTGTAACTTACCAGGCCTACTAGCGCCCTCTGGGGCTGGTCCACCTCCTGAAAGAGAGGGACCACTCTCTTATCTGTGGACCACAGAGAGAGAGTCCGAGGTTACCCATGACGGTTCAGCCCTCATCTATTTTTGCATTTTCATTAGCTATGTTCTCTTCATATGTTGATTTTACTCATGATCAGAACAGGTGCAATATTTAACCGTGAGCAGACAGAAATTGTGTAACATGGGAGTGAACAAATGCAACAAAAAAAAGGGGGAATTTGAGGACTTTCCTAACTCCACCGCTCCTCTACTCCCCGTGCACGTTTCCTCTGGGTTTCTTTCATTACATACTTTACTCATTACAGAGAAAAATGAAAACTGCTCCCATAGGACCCAAACTATTTGGCCCTGAAACATTAAGACAAAGTTAAAAATATTTTCTTTAAAAAATACTGTGTGTGTGTGTGTGTGTGATTATTCCTACAAGTCAAGAAGAAAATCTGTACAGTTTTACTTACCCAAATGCCGTGTATCTACCATAGACAGAACTCTAGGGAACAAGTGAAGAATAGAAACTTTAGAAGGACAAACAGTATTTAGTGTGGATTGGGAGAGGTTTAATAACGGCAGTCAATTCCGTTAAAAAACAAACAAACAATGTTTTTGTTTTTCATATACAGAGAGACATGTTCTCCGGTAGTTTAGGGCATGTGTAGTCGATTACAGGGCTGACTCTGTATTGAATAAACTGTAACTAAGAGGCAAGGCTTCCCACTTTCTCTCTCTCTCTCACACACACTCCACTTACTTTTTGGCGTTTTCCTCAAGTTGTTGCAGGTTATTAGAGGATTTCTTTTTCTCTGAGCTCTGTAAGGGTCATTATTATTATTATTCTTAACAGAAAACATGGCTACTATTCTAGAAATAAAGTAGTGTTCAATCAAAGACCAATATCCTACAGGTCCAAATTAACATGAGAATCCTACACATATAACAACGCTTGACGTCTACAGATATTTTGAGAATAAAGATAAGTCGTTTGCATGTACAACGCCAGCACCTGGGGGAAAAGGAAGTAAAGGCAGGATGATATTATGTATCTTCGCCCCTCACCAGTGCTGCTTTTAGTTTTGCGCAGTCACTCTTGATCTGGGAGAACCGGTATCGAGGGTTAGGCACGGACTCAAAATATTTTGTCCTTTCAATAATCCGCTGAAGCTCATTCCAATAGCCCTGCAGACTCCTGGCCTTTCACACACAAAAACAAAACAAGATTTAGATTCAACAGGAAGGTAACAATAAGTGTCACAGATTTGTGCAATATGGAATGTCCAGAAATAATTGTGCATCTATATATGATAGTAAAGCTTAATCAAACTGAGTTGTAGCAGAATCAACTTAAATGGTTCATGTCATGATTTTTAAACGTTAATTATGTTGTTTATTGAGTGTAATGAAATAGTTTAACATGCTTGAATGTTCAAAAAAACGCACTGTTAGTCACATACTGTACATTATTGCAGTAACGCTATTCCCAGGCCAGCTGAAACGCTCCGATTTCTCCAACGCCCCTCCTTCCAAAAAGCCCAGAGTGCTCTGATTGGCCAGCTGACCCACTGCGTTGTGATTGGCCAAAAGCCTCAAGCATGTGTTGGAAATATAACGCTCCTTGGGTCAGCTAAAACCTCCAAGGCTTCTAAAGCCATTCTAAGCTCCTAAGAACATGTCATCGGTTTTACCGTATCAGTTCTAGCCCGAGTCAGATTCAGAAAATGTGGATGATGGAGCAGAACCAACTTTGCAAACACGACTTGAGCAGAACGTTTCACACTGGTACGTTTTTATTTTGTTACTCTCTTACCTTTCAGATACGATGTAAATTCCGACCCCGCTGGCGGGACCAACTATACTGTACACAACTGCTGAACTCTATTCTGCAGATACTCACGTGATATATCTTTGGAAAGCTAGGATTCTTGTGATTCGACTGATATAAACCATTTAAAGATACAATCACAACAGCAGCTACAATCAATGTCTCTGTCAGCCCACCAACATACAAACAAACACTTAAAACTGAGGCAACTTAGCAAACTTTAGCTAGCACATTAGCAGAGGTCTACAACTGAACCTATAACTTGAATAGCAGATACTTCATAAAATAATCAAACATACGTACAGCTTCTGATTCAGAAACGCAAGATCGTCTGTGCAAAGTTGGAACCGCCCCATTTTTCAGGAGTAGCCTGTGTGTGTAGCGTTATAAATAAACTGTAATCTCTGATTCCTAATTTTGTCAGTTTTCGAAAGGCCAAACAAACAGGTTTTGCTTTCGCACCGAAACACACAACGTCTCCACGACATGGCGCCGCAATTCACCGAAGCCTCGCCTTCTTTCTTCGCGCCTGCCTTTGGGCGGGATTATGCTAATAGTTCATGTAGTGATGTAGACGTTTGTGGAAGTAACATCCGGACTTCGAACGGGGCGGGTCTGGAGCAGTGTTCTCTGTTAGATCAAATAAATCCTTTTCGGGGAGACTATGAACTTTGCAGATCTTATACATGCACAAACAGATACATTACACTCCCAAACAGAAGCAAAACATTAAAAATCTTGACATGACTCCTTTAATTTCACTGTCATACATAATATTTAATAACCACTTTACTCACTTACGTAGTCAGTTCCTTATAAAAAATATTAGTATAAAAAATATGATTTATTTGATAGTTATAATTTCAAAGGAAACATGTAAACGCCTCCACTTCTCGGTCCTTAATTAATCTGATTAATGTATAATTTCTGCAGGTGTCATCTAAACAAAACTTCCCGTCAGTTACATACCACAGTCTTGTAAAACCCTGAGAAAATAAAGAGAATCGCTCATTACCTTCCCTTTAATTACTGGCTGAGCGAGCAGCTCAGGTGTGCACTTTACACCAGGGATAGCAGTCAGCGCTACAGGAAGTTCCTGCAGCAGAAAACAGTTCACTCTTTATCGTCTGTAGTGTCAGCATTTTATAGACGTTTTGTAGAAGTTACACGGTCTACTACTCTACTCAGTATACAGCATGTACAAAGTACCAATCAACTTTTTCAGTTCTGCTTTCATTTTTAAAATGCCTTCCAAAAAAAGAATTTCACTTCCCCACGTGCTTCTTGTTTTACGAACAACAATAACTTGTTCACTGACCCACATGTATTACCGATATACACTGGGAGATATTTGCTATAGTACTGTAGGTCAGTGTTATTTACTAATGATGAGGCTTCCTGTAGTATAGGTGTACACAGCCAGAACTTATTGTAGAAAGGCGTGTGATCTTAGCGCCAGAGGTTTGTATGATGAATCTGTTGTATTTGCAGTATATGATATATGAATGTTCTGTGTTGGAAGTGGTTTGTCAAAAGGACTATGCTTTTTAAATTACCTTCTTCTCAAACACAGATGAGTATGGAAGCACTTTATTCAGACTGAGACACTGCTGACAGCACATCCTGTATAGAGAACCTAATTTGAAAGAAGGTTGGTTAGGATCTCACATGGTCACATTGCCTTGGTCTATGCAGAGAGCATCCATTCCTACTCACCCAGAATAAACTCCTGAATCTGATCGAAAGCATTAAAGCTCATCAGGTTCTCGCTAATCCAGTAGATGATCTGGACAGGGAAAGCAATGCGCATTAAAACACTCATTATGATCTCGTACACATATTCACCACACATAAACATAGACGAATGTTTACGCCAACCAACCCTTTGTGTTGGAAGTCAGACATCTCGTTTTTGCTACAGATTCTGATAAGTTTCATGAACGTGGCCAAGAAGAAGTGCCTACATTTACAGGAAGGGGGTATCTGACAGACCTTCCATCCACAGACCTTCTATGAGACTTTTGACAATCTTGTTTACTCACCACTAACTCCTACAATCAAGCAGGTGTACATACATTTACATATTTAGCAGACGCTTTTATCCAAAGCGACTTACAAATGAGTAAATACAAGCAAATATACCCAAAAGCAAAAAAAAAAAAAAAAACATACCCCAAAGTGTGGACAGCCAATCAGATTGCACCCTTCAAGATCCTGAAGCTTGTGGCCAGGAAAGTGTACAAAAGATGCACGGTGGACCTTGTGTACACTTTTCTGTACACCTGGGTTGCCAGTAAAGTACAGGAAATTTTACAGTAAACGGCTGTGAAACGATGTTTGCCGAAACATATTTACAATAAAGGACTGTAATATCGTACATAGAATAAAATAACACGTAAGCCAGTACATTTGCTCGACACAGGATACGAGTGAGCCGAAGGATCTTGCTCAAGAGTTACAATCAAGACAGTTTGGTGGTGCTGGGGTTTGAACACACAACCTTAACCACAACTAGCTGAACGAGCTTGTATTGATTCACTGCAGTCTTTTAGTGGAGTTCATTCGGTGGTTGAAGTATCAGTGCAAGACAGTTGTTGTGGTGTCGTTGTGGTTGCGCAGTGGCTAAGGCTTTGTATTTTACAGTTTTACACCCGTTTACTGTAAATATTACAGTATTTTACTGGCAACCCACGTAAATGTAAAATTTACAGCAATTTCCTACAGTGTTTACACTTCGTGAGTTTGTGTCACGCAAATGCTGTCATTTACTGTGGATCTTTAACCACGATAAATACTCCACACAAAACCAAACTGACTCACTTTAGCTCTCATAATAAATTCACAAACGGAAAAGCATTCGTGTCTGCCATTCAATCTCTCCCTCATCTCCTTTCCCTCTGTCCCACCTTCTTCTCTAGGTCCTGGTCAGGTCCAAGGTGGACCAGCACACAGTGCAGCGCGGCAAGACGTTGCGCCTCTGGCCGAATAGGGCTAAGCAGCTGAAGCAGGAAATCATGGCTGAGGTTGATGGTATATATCCTGCCCATCCCCCAATCCACCAGCTTGTGACCGGAAATGCTCACTAAAACGTCGTTGACTCCCAGTGCATCCACATGGGCATCGGCACCTGCAGGCAAATGGGCACAATGTAGGGAATCAACTACCTCATACTGACAAGTACTGACAAACACACACTAAACACACTATCCATTAAAACCATCGCCTTTTAAATGTTTACTAATGCAGCCTGTAATGAAACAAAATATGACGAGGTGTCTAAAAGGTTTGCCCGACTCTGTGAGAGGACCAATGAGGAACCTGCTGGAAGTGCTCTGGTTATAGTAGACTCTATGCTAGTGCAAGTCAGTAAGCCTTACGCGGCACAGGAGGTTCCACGTAATCTCAGGGTCTTATACAAGTGCAGGCTTTCTAAAATAATCTCACATAGCTACTGTAGACTTGTACCTTCGGAGAACTTCTTCTGTAATAATAAAGACTCGTCCCAGGATTGAGCTACTCACCTGACAGAAAGAGACTGTGGCAGAGCAGGTCCTGCTGCCTGCAGTTGATCAGATGGAGGAAGTGGCCAGCTAGATAAACTACAACATAATGACCTGTGGGAGAGTTTCAGATATTACAACGCATGCTGAGAAAAATTTAACTGCACATGATAAATCAACAGAAAAATATGAGAGGAACAATAAAGAGCTTGATTCTGTTGATGACTGATTGATTGATTAATAAAGCATTGTGAAATTACAAATGCAGGTGTGACACTGAATTTTTAACGTTTCTCTCTGAACGAACATCAGTTTTCTCCACTGACCCAAATAGATGAAGAGTGGCTGGAGGGCTGGCATGCTGCCTGGCTTTACGCTTTGTTCAAGTGCTATAGTGAAAGTCTTACTGAAACCTGCATTTAAAAAAAAAATCACACAGACAAAAATAAACATTATCACTCTAACAAATGTGAGTTTATTCAGAAATAACGCTGCAGTCCGTGTACCTCTGTGCACAAACGCAATAGTGTATGTATAATCCTCGACGCCATGCAGAGGATGGCTGTAGCACACACACATGATCCCTATAGGGGGGAAAAAAAGACAAGGAGGTTTATATAATTTTTTGAAGAGTGCCATATGCTCTGGGTGATTTTAAATAAAAGAAACAGACAAATTTCTGTTAAAAATGTACAGTTGCAAATGAATTCATGATTAATACACAAATATGTATGTCGGATTAACATATTTCACTGTTGTATTCTGATTAGTATAAGCCAGTTAAACATCCATTAAAATATCTGATCAAACATCCAATGCAGTTGCCATATTCGTGAATTACTTGGACTTTGATTGCCTCCATGAGTGATGTAACTCATGATGTAAAAATGTAACTTAACTTCTATCCCAAGGCATGTGAGTGAAGATAAAGCAACAATAATCATTGACTTTGTTTAATAATGTGTCACTATACAACATTCAGTGTCCTTTCTAAAATCGTAAGCTAACCCAGCGATCTTCAAATGACTTGCCAGTTCTGTCTGTAAAGACCATCAGTTTCATTCCCTTGTTTTCACGCTCTTGGAAGTGATCATGTCCGAAATTAATAAACCTAAACAAAGCAAAACACGCAAATGGCCCGTTATTGCACTTTTTGTGTCAAACAATATTTATTATTAAGCTATAGCACTAAAAATAACACTAACTAATGGGCTGCTTACCTCACAGAGGTGAAAGGATTACTAGGTAACTCCAAGGGGAGTTCAAACTGTCGAACATAAAAACAAACAAACAAACAAACAAACAAATAAAACCGATTTTTATCTGTCATTAAACATGATGCAACACTAAAGAACTGACAATGATGTACATATATTTACCAGGGTCTCAAAATTGTGATCAGGAAAAAACTGTACACACTTAAGCACATATTTCTCCTAAAATAGAACAGAAAAAAAAACAGTCATAAAGTGAGTGTAGCAGAAACTCAGGGAACATTCAAAAAATAACTGACTGAGAACATAATCATTGAGAAGACATGAAAGAATGTTGTTGATAAATGCAATATCAGTCATGCAGGTAATGCTAATGATGATGAGGCTTTATTGATTACATATACATTACAGCACAGTGAAATTCTTTTCTTCTCATACACCAGCCTGTCAGGAAGTTGGGGTCAGATCGCAGGGTCAGCCATGATACAGCGCCCCCTGGAGCAGAGAGGGTTAAGGGCCTTGCTCAAGGGCCCAACAGTGGCAGCTTGGCAGTGCAGGGTCTCGAACCCCCGACCTTCTGATCACTAACCCAGAGCCTCACCCACCAAGCCACCACTGACCCAGGTGAAAACATTGATATGGAAGAGAACGGTTTGGGTTCGCTCTTCAAAACTCACTGCTTTTATTATAATGTGGTACTTACTTATAACTGTAAATTATCAGGAGCATGCACAGCTGATTTGAATTTGGTGACACCCACAAAACTTCATAAAAGGCAATGCGCAAACAGCTGAAATGACGAGTGTCTGGCAAAAAAAAAAATTTAAATCGCTGTATATAAAAGCGCAATAACTCGTCACAATTTACATCATGATTTGTTCAACTGAGGTTTATATTAGTTCGTCATCTTATGTGTAATGTTACACACATTCAGGAGCAGGAGTAGGACACAAACTTTGAGAATTTTCATGAGTACCATATTCTTTGTGTAACTGCTCCTACGACGAAATGAATCTCTTCACATCCAGCTTGATAAACGAGGCCCACTGTACTAGGCTTTGAAAATCTAGCATTTTCTTAGCATTGTTTGTAAATTTATATGCCTATTTCTCATTTCTGTATGAAGGACTGCCACAGCAGCGTCACTCCTGACAGTATGGCTAGAAGAGAAGAAATAAGGGGAATTTCTGACCCTGCTTGTTAGGAAGAAGAGTCTCTGGGTGTCCGAGTCCCACTGAACCCAGCAGAACTCGTCCGTCACTCTGTCTTTCCCCAGACGCTCGGTGTTCTGCATCACCTGTTACATCAAAACTCATACACATTCTCAGCTACTCAATAATCATAATATGAAATGACTAAGTCAAATAAAAGCCTGGATGTTTTCACCTGCCTATTATACTGTGGGAGGTGACAATAAATATCTAAACGCTGAAAATGAAATCTGAGTATCCTTGGACTTCACAGCACGGAGAAAACTCTGTTCAGAAGCACTGCATGCACAGCTGATGCAGAACTTCTGTCTGAAATGTTCTGCTTAGTACTGCTTGACTCTATAGTATACAATTGTAGAAAGGAAATTATTTCCAGTCGCAGTAGCCGGTGTCAACCAGATCAGGATGGGTTCCCATAAATCCCTCTCAAGGTTTCTTCCTCATGTTGTCTCAGGGAGTTTTTCCTTGTCCCAGTCACCTCTGGCTTGCTCATTAGAGACCTACATCTAAATCTATATCTGGATTTATGTAAAACTGCTATATGGCAATGTTCACTATTAAAAGCACTATACAAATAAAAATTTAAGCTGAATTGAATAATACGAAGTAGTACCCGCAATTACTATAGCATGGATACAATGGTTTAACCGAACTATAAGATTTTTTTAAATGATAATGTCTTCATGAGCTCTGCGTCTATTACAATTCATTCTTGCATGAGTGGAAAGTAGTGGGTACAGCTTTTCTGTCTCTTTTACTACTGCTGATTTTTTTTTATGGACAGATATAAGTGATGTATTTTTACACCGATCAGCCATAACGTTAAAACCAGGTGCAGTGAATAACAATGATTATCTCGTTACAGTGGAACCTGTCAAGGGGTGGAATATATCAGGCAGCAAGTGAACAGTCAGCTCTCGAAGTTGATATTGCTCCTAGAATGCAGTGGTTAGTACCTACCGAAAGTGCTCCAAGGAAGGACAATCTTTGAAACGGCGACAGGGTCATGGGCGTCCAAGGCTAGCCCAAGATCTGGTCCGATCCCACAGAAGAGCTACTGTAGCACAAACCGCTGAAAAAGTTCATGCTGGTTATGATAGAAAGGAGTGTACACAGAGCATCACTGCGTGCTGTGTATGAGCCCGTACAGCCCGCGTAGCTGTAGACCGGTCAGAGTGCCCATGCTGACCCTTGTCCACCGCCGAAAGCGCCTACAATGGATATGTGAGCATGAGAACTGGAACATGGAGCGACAGAAGAAGGTGGTCTCGTCTGATAAATCCTGTTTTCTTTTACATCATGTGGACTGCCGGGTGCGTGTGCGTCAATTACCTCGGAAGAAGGCGAGCTGGTGGAGGCAGTGTGATGCTTTGGGAAAATTTGGGACCTGGCATTCATGTGGATGTTACTTTGACATGTACTGTACCAACTACTTAAACATTGTTGCAGATCAAGTACACCCCTTCATGGGAATGGTATTCCCTAACGGCAGTGGCCTCTTTCAGCAGGATAACGCTCCCTGACACACTGCAAAAATTGATCAGGAACGGTTTGAGGAACATGACAAAGAGTTCAAGGTGTTGACTCGGCCTCCAAATTCCCCAGATCTCAATCTGATCCAGCGTCTGTGGGATGTCCTGGACAAACAAGTCCGATCCATGGAGGCCCCACCTCACATCTTACAGGACTTGAAGTATCTGCTGCTAACGTCTTGGTGCTAAATATCACAGCACACCTACAGATGTCTTGTGGAGTCCATGTCGCGATGGGTCAGAGCTGTTTTGGTGGCTTAAGGGAAGAACTACACAATATTAGGCAGGTGGTTTTAATGTTATGGCTGATCGGTGTATATGCAAGCAAAAAAAACGTCAAAGTTGCGTGTGTGCATTTACTGAAAACAAATGTGTTATGAATGTGTTGTGTTGTGACCGTATCCACTCTCCCCTACTACACTGCAATTTTATAATATAAACTATATGGCCAAATATTTGTGGACACTTGACTATTACACCCATATGCGTTGCCACAACGTCGGAAGCATATAGAATGTCTTTGTATGCTGTAGCATTACAATTTCCCTTCTCTGGAACTAAGACGCCCAAATCTGTTCCAGCATGACGACGCCCCTGTGCGCAAAGCGAACGCCATAAAGACATGCGTTGCCAAGGTTGTAGTGGAAGAACTAGAGTGCCCTGCACAGAGCCCTGACCTCAATCCCACTGAACACCTTTGGGATGAACTGGAACACTGACTGCACTCCAGACCTCCTCACTCATCTGACGTTACTAACGCTCTTGTAGCTGAATGAACACAAATCCCCACAGCCACGCCCCAAAATCGAATGGAAAGCCTTCCCAGAAGACTGGAGGCTGTTATCACATCAAAGGGGGGGACCAACTCCATGTTTTAATGCCCATAGTTTTGGAACAATCCCATACGGGTGTGATGGTCAGGTGTCCGTATACTTTTGGTCACATAGTGTATACTGCATTTTATAATACAAACTGCATGCAGTACAAAGACTCACAACTTTACAGCCTTCCTGCCTCCCCAGCAGTATGTGGTACCGGTCAATATCTAGACAAAAAGTAAGAGTCAATACATTTGATTAAACAATGGCTTCACTACAGTAAACTTAACATCCTTAAACATTAGCTCTACCATGTGAGTAAGCTGGAAGCATCATCTAGGTCTGATGAACATGTGAAATACAATAAAAGCTCCAAAGCCACAATAAACTGTTAAACAATCAAATCTTAATAAAACTGATCACAAGCTGAGACACATAGGAATATGTTACAAATACACCACACCAATACATACAGCCATCTTCTGCTGCCACCAACAAATGGCTTTCCAGCACAGTGTTCCGTGACGAGTCAGGATACAGAAACTAAAGAAAATGAAAAAGTATCTTTATCCTAAACTGGAATAACAGTCAAAAGAATTCCAATATGCATTTGGTATTTCAAACCTTAATACATTGGAATTTTATGTCTGAAAAAATAAACCAGCTACCACTATATATAAAGTCTACTTCTACACATTACACACATGTACAGAAAGGTGACAAATTAAAGGGGGGGGAGGGGGGGCTCTGTTGTGTTGTGGGAGGCATTTTGTTGGCATGGTTTGGGTTCACTTTTCCTCTTAGAGGGAAAGGTCACTGCAAAGCAATACAGTTATTTTGACGGATCATTTTTATCCTATGATGAAACATGTCTATCTTGCAGGGAGTGGTCTCTTCCAAATAAACATTTCCCCATCCAAAGGGCATGAGGGCTCACTGAATAGTCTGATGAGTGTGAAAATGATGTAAGTCACCAGATCTCAACCCAATTGAACATACTGTATATGAGAGACTTTGGAGTGATGTGTTAGCGGGCGTGGACAAAAGTACTGAGAAATTATTCTCAAGTAAAGCATAAATAAAGTATAAATATGCCAAACTAGTACTTAATACTTAAGCATATTAGACAGAACGCTCCACCACCTGGAAGAATGGTGTTCATCCCTCCAGACCTAAAGTCTTGTCAAATCTATGCCAAGCCACAATAAAGCTGTACTGACAGCTCATGGTGACATTACACCTTACATTTTATACGGTTTATTTATTATTCTTTAATTTGTCACCTGAATACAAAGTTTCATCGCATTCTAACCGCTATATGATAATTATCAAAAAGACGGCAGCCTACCTGAACTTTGACCTTGCAATCCACAGCTTTTATAACCTTAGTGTTGTTCATTGGATTTATTTCTATAAGGAGAGTCAGGTATTTTGAAACTAGGAAAAATGGAAGAAAAAAGAGATTTGTGAATATATAGAGATGGATTTGTAGTGTAGAAACAGTATATACCAATGGGTCATTGGGAATTACTGCCAGAGCAACTATGTTATGTCCAGTTACGAGTATGCTGTGCGCATTTGACTTTCCTCTTCTCCATTTCTTAGAATTTTTTTTATTGTGTCCTTTTTGCTTTTTGTGTGGATTCTCTGCTGATTTTGGACACTTAATGAACATTTGAGCCCTAGCCCTATGACCAGACCAGCCTGAGCCACTTGTATGTTGTGTAGCATGAACCGAAGGAGATAACATACTCACTAACTGAACTTAAGAGTTTAAACATTTGCACTGGCTCCGACTCTTAAGCTCTGAAGCACAACTGGCATTTCTTGGTGGCCAAGGTATGTTCACAATGCAGTGGCATTCTGCTTAATACACCACAGAAACCACCATCACTACTATCTGGACTACTCTTCATCACCAAGGATAATTGGATATATTGGCTCATGGAATAAACCACAGTCTGCATCCCCAACTGTGTATGTCGGATTTAAGTTCCCCTCTTACAGATATACACCTCCTCTTAATCATACGCACTCTGCACTTCTGAAATGTCCAAACTTAATGATCTCCTAACCTCGGCCTCATCCTTGTGTCAACGCTCAGGACGACAGAAACTGCTCATTTTATACAGAATTGATGTCTATACTGGATTGCTTTAATTGTACACAGCATGTAAATGTAATCTGTAGTCGGTATTTCTATTCATCACCTCACCAGGCCGGAGGCGATTGATGCTAATATTAGGGAATTGCTAATAGATTCCAAACTTTCACGATGGCTATCAAGTTGGGAAAGTTTAAAGTCCGTTGGAAAACACGATGTTTTGTTTTGTCACGTGTTTCCTTTTCTTTTTTGAGTGTATGACAGCATATTGTAGTGATGACTAAAGAATGAGTTCTGCCTAGATAGCTCTTCATGCATGGATCGACACTCAGACTTATTCAACTGCACATGGATTAAGCGGCATCTCCTTATGACCTCCAGTCAATCAGTAACATACTCAGGAGGTCATAACAATTAGTACATGAATGGTTTACTCATTAGCTCTGCCATGTGAAAATAATCGCGAACTATGATTGGTCAGCAAAATGAAGCCCCTGAGTTACGTCTACGTGTATTAAGGCGTGTAATATTCTTTCAATGCAGGGATACAGCTGCAACTAGTTTCATTAATTACAACTTCATTTGAAACTGCTAGGCTATGATCATTTTTGTGTACATGTGCTGTGTATATTCTGTGTGTGCATTTCTGCAGTGTGTATGTGTGTGTGTGTGTGTGTGTGTGTGTGTGTGTGTGTGTGTGGTAGTTGGAGATACCTGGTTTAAAATGATCCTCTCCTCCCTGCAATGACCGTGTCAGACTGACCGCTGGTGCAAACACAGATAGTTATTATTACTAGGTATTACATTACCAATCACTATAGAGGTAAGATACTGAGGTATATGCCGTAACAGATCAGCGGTAGCTCAGCAGTGAAGGCTCTTTGCATGTGAACAGAACAGCTGTGAATTCAAAGCCAGATCTACCAGAGAGCCTCAACTGCTAACATGCTTTGAATTCTACCTCAGTTGCACAGGTGATGGACAAAACAATGTACATGTGCGATTAATATAAGGGAGCTATAAAGGAGTATGGCCACTCTTGGTCTCCACAATAGCTTTAATCCTTCTTGGAATGCGGTCATAGAAGTGTTGAATGGTTTGTGGTAGGACATTGGACCATCTTTTCCAAGAAGAAACCTCAGCTTTACTCTCATCTGTGACAATGAGTCTGCCTGGGGAAAGACGTAATGTAAATATAAAATGGTCTGCCTGGGGAATGATGTTTGGGAAATGTTGGAGATGTTCGTCTGATACAATAGACTGCCAGGACAGTAGTGAGCCGTTGAACCTTAGCAAAAGGGTGAGACAGGGCAGATTTCCACAGATCTGCTGCATCGCCAATGAACTTCCAATTGCGTTGACCCAGTGGGTCGCCTTCTGTGAGACTAACTGTTGTGAGCCCATTTGTAGAGGATTTACATAAGAAAGAATCTCCTGCTGTCCTGGTAATTTATATACCTCACAGTTACCATGCTGTCAGAACGGCTCAAGCTGTGATAATGTCACAAAAACAGGTAGAACGTACTTGAGGGTGAGGCAGGCTGCCCTAAATTCTGACTGAATGATGTGCCCCTTTTTTTTATATCTGAGGTGGAAAACACCTGCTTCCAGATAGCTGGAGCTCATCACAATAAATCGTATGGTCTACTCAAGTACTATAGATCTCCCCTGTAGAGAATATGCGGACAGTCAACATTGACTCGGAATGACCATCACTGAAAAGGCAAGCCCGAAGGGAACAGCATTCCGGAGCAATGAGAGCACAATGGGTGCATCACACAGACATACTTATGTGAACCAGTCTAACAGACATGCGTTAAAAACTCAAACAAAGACCACTGTCCTTGTGGAAGCATGTAGAGTAGAATCCCCTGTTCTGACCACGTGATCCATCTTTCTGATTGTGCTTTTTTTGTCCAGGGAAAATAACTTTCTTGGGACAGAAACCATGGGGTCTCAATGGGGTCTAAATTTGGCCAGGCTCAAAGCTTCAAAGGCTGTGTTGATGGCAGAATTGATGTTTATACTCCTGCAGTTTAGTAATCACCCATGGTTAATTCAGATGACTGTCAGAAGTCAGAGATTTTGATATTTGTCCGCTTAAGGCTCATACAAAGCTAACAGAACTTATGTCGGTGCCACTCAAGGGTGCTATTCTGTTTTTGCCATTGAGTGGCTGAACACAGCTCTTCATCTGGTGAGCCACCAGTGCTGTGCCGTGAGTGACGATGGCATCTATACAGCCAATCCAAGCTGCTTGTAAGCATGCACTGTGAGGTCAAGTGCAGCGCATCTGAATGCTTTTCCCATAGTTCCAACATTGAAGCACGGACTGTCTGGAGCCTGCCAGTGGCCTCTGTGGTTTATAAAGGCCAAATCTGGCTCACTCCTAGATACTGCTGCAACTGAAGTCGCATATCAGCTGTCGGTTCACAGTCAGCTGGAAAATGCCCGGCAGAGGTGGCTGTCAACATAGCATGCTTAGAGAGAGCCTTGAACCATTTCATCAGCTCTGCATCACTGCATAATTAGCACAGAGAACAAAGACATCATGGCCAAAACAGCTGAAACATCACTGATGACTGTCCCTGGCCTCCAAAGGCATTATGGTTTATGTAAAGCGTCTTTGAGTATCTTGAAAAGTGCTCTATAAATAAAATGCATTCCATCCATCCATCTTCTATACCGCTTATCCGACTGGGTCACAGGGAACTTGGAGCTTATCCCATTGAGCATCGGTCACAAGGCGGGGTACACCCTGGACAGGGTGCCAATCTATCACAAGGCTCAATCACACACACATTCACACACCCAGTCACACTATGGACACTTTGGACATGCCAATCAGCCTACCATGCACGTCTGGGGGAGGAAACCGGAGTACTTGGAGGAAACCCCCGACGGCACGGAAGGACATGCAACCTCCGTGCTCACAAGGCCATGGCGGGAATCGAACCCCCAACCCTGGTTGTGTCAGGCGAACGTGCTAACCACTAGTTATAATAATTATAATTAAAATAATAATAATAATAATAATAATAATAACAATAATAATAATGATAATAAATTATCATTATTGTTATTATTAGCTGCCTGAGCACAAATCTTGAATGTTCTCTCCATCTCCAAGTCGGTTTCCTCTGGTTTCCTCCTACCTTCCAAAAACATGGCAGTAGGTGCCACTAAGATAAACTGTCTCTGGGTGCAAGTGTGTGTATGTGTGTGTGAGTGTGTGGTGACCTGTGTGGGTGTATTCCCACCTCACACCTAGTATTTCTTGGGGTGGGCTCTGGATTCACCACAGCCTAAAAGTGAGTGAGATAATGCTCTTTACACCTTTCCACTCTTTACCAATGAACGGGCCTTTGATACAGAATGTTTCTGAATGGCCACCATGCCATGAATTTCGTAGATGTTGAGGCTCAACACATAGATTTTTTTAGAGACTGGGTCATAATGATGCTTATTCATTTTTGGAGACGACTGTTATGCTTTGCTAATGCCATTTGTCTATTTTTTGGCGTACACTGCCATTACAGCACTTTCAAGACTGTTTTCCTTGAAGAATTATATTTCCATTCATTTGTGACTGATGCACCTGCAATTCAACCATATAAAACATGGCCTCTTTGGAACGTTGTTAGTTGTGGTTTTGAAATTGGACATATCAAAGTGCTAAGTCAGACCTTTATAAAGCTGATAGTCAACCTAATGAAACTCACAGCTGCATTTATAAACTGTACAGCTACATTTATAATTGGGATTTAGTCATTTCAGAGTCAAGGTCCTTTCTAATGTGGTATTTCTGTTATTTGTCCACCACCTGTAAGCCACTTGTTTTAAATATGTCTGCCTATAATTTGATTCCATATATTGTGTTTACCATTTATAAATACTGTAGCTACATAAATCAACTAGACATTCTGCTGTAACATATAATGAGCTTCAGAACAGACGTCCACTTTCATCCAGTAAGATGGTCAAATTAGCCTGAGAGTGAGAAACCTACCCAGCAGTGTTTCTTCTCTATTCAGAGAGCAGCTGCTAATACACACTTGCTTGTCAAAAGTGTACAGTAGCTGTGAAAAGGGAGAAAAAATAGCAATAAGTAACAGAACATTTAGCTTTTATTTGGCAACATATATTTACATTATATATTACATTATTCAAACTTGGCCATCGATGTGGACTCAAGAATATTATGATGAGAAGCTTTAATAAGAAGGAGTTGTTTTGCAAAAGTGTGAGAATTTAATAAATAAATAAATTTCGTTTTGTAATTTATAGTATTTCGTATGTAGAGGAACTACAGACGGGTGTAACGAAACACTAGCATTAAGTGTCTTAGTAATGTCTCCTTCTAGCACAAACAACTTCAATATGTTTCAACAGCTTCAGGGTAGATTCTACAAGTCTGTACGAATTCCCTTCATACAGTTAAAGTAAATAGCACGTAATATTTGGTTGCATATCCCTTCCTTGCAATAACTGCATCAAGTCAGTGACCCGCTGACATCACCAGCCAAACTGTTGCATTCTTCTTTTGTGTTGCTTTTCCAGGCTTTTTGTTTTTCGGGGTTTCTCTCTTCAGTCTCCTCTTCAGGAGGTGAGATGCTGCTCAGTCGGGTTTGTGAAGGTCTGGTGATTGACTTGTCCAGTCTAGAACCTTCCACTTTCCCCCCTGATGAAGTCCTGTGTTGAGGTGGAAGTGTGTTTTGGATTGTTGTCTTACTGCATGATGAAGTTCCTCCTGATTAATTCGGACGTGTTTCTCTGTAAACTGAGAGACAAAATGTTCCTGTAAGCTTCTGAATTCATTCTGCTGCTCCATCATGAGTTCATCATCTAGAAAGACTAGTGAGAATGTTCCAGAAGCAGCCGTGACACTACCGCCACCATGTTTCACAGATGAGCTTGTTCGTTCTGGATCATGAGCAGATCATTTCCTTCTCTACACTTTGGCAGAGGTTCATCTTGGTTCCAGAACTTTTGTTGCTCATCTCTGTATTTCTTTGTGGATTCCAATCTGGCTTTCCAGTTCTTACTGCTGACGAGAGGTTTGCATCTTGTGGTTTGGCCTCTATATTTCTTCTCTCGAAGTCTTCTTTGAATGGCGGATGGTGATACCTTCACCCCTGCCACGTGAAGGTTGCTGGTGAGGTCACTGACTGATGTTTTTGGGCTTTTCTTAACGGCTCTCACGATCTTTCTCATCAGCTGTTGTTGTTTTCCTTGACTGACCCGTTCACTCTCTGTTGTTTAGTACACCAGTGGTTTCTTTCTGTTTCAGGAATTACAAATTGTTGTATGGGCTATGTCTAATGTCGCAGTGGCTCGGATTCATTTTTCCTCTTTTCTCAGCTACAAAATGGCTTGCTTTTCTCTCATAGACAGCTCTCTGGTCTTCATGTTGGTTTATCCTTTTTAACAACAAATGCAGTCTTCACATGCAAAACCCATGGAACAAACCAAGAGTAGATATTCAGATATATTAAATGTTTAAACAATCACTGCAACAGGACACACCTGGACAACAAGAAAAACCAGGAACATGTTCCAATATTTTTGATCATTTGGGGGGAAAAAATGGGTTCAAAGAAAAGATGTCATGTTCTAAGTTGTATAACAAGTCTAGATGTAATGAAATCTGAAATTCTCATATTCATCTTTTGATCTCAAACCCAAATGTCTTCAGTGTAAAAAAAAAAGAATGAGCCTTGCGGTTCCAATACTTTCAGAGGTGACTGAATATTGATTTTACGTGGCCCTTCACTGAAAGGAGACAAATCATACCAGCAAAATGCCTCCCACAGAATAACAGAGCCATCACATCTCCTCATTGTAGGAGTCAAGCCTCTTAGTGTGTACCACACAAGCAACTCATATGTGTGGAGAACATGGTGCAGGATGACTCATTTGATCATATGATTAGTTCTACATCTCTGTAGACCAACGCTTATGGTTATTGCACCATCTTACATTCAGATGTATATTTGTTGTTCTAATAGGAAGTTTGTGCACTGCAACCCTATTATAAGATCCCTCTCCGTGTAACTGTTGACAGACTTTCAAAATCACATAGAGCTTTCCCTCCTGCAAACTTCATGTCAATGTTAGGTTCATTGACCATTTAATTGAATCATGCAGTACACCTGCCTGGAAAAATCTGCACTTCTGTTTCTACACTCATTTATCCAGGTTTTCTTTTAACAACCACCTTCATGTGTGTGCACAGAGAAATTCCTCCAGGAAGTTTACCTCAAGTCTAATAAAATGATTAGTCGGATTTATGTGCATGTGCTGTAGGCCAAAACATGAAACGTACCTTATTCTGTTTGGTATGAGGGTCGTATTTGCCGATTCTGGTGTTCCCTGTGGCTCCCTGTGAAGTTGAAACACTATTAGTGGCATCATCACACATCCTTGGTGTCTGAGCTTGTTTCACTTACAGTTATAGGAAAAAGAAAGTACACCCTTCATCAATTCTATGTTTTTATTTATCAGAGCCTAAATAATAATTGTGTGGTCCGTACCAACTTCTCAAAACAAATAACCTCAGGTAACAACAACAACAAAACAAAAAAAAAACACAACAGATTTCAATATGTAGTCATGTTTTTCACAAAAACGTACACCTACATTCAGAAACCAGGTGGGAAAAGTAAGTTGACCCTTCCTACTTCCACAATCATTAATTAGTAGTCAGATGTTACTAATGAAATGGACAAGATTAGTCAATCAATAAAAAGTGTGACAACCTGGTTAAAGCAGAACCTTTGCCAGTTTGGTGTTCTGGGGCACTCAGATGTGTGTGTACATCATGCCAAGAAGAAAAGACAGCCATGACCTCAGAGAAGCAATTGTTGCTGCTAATCAATCTGGGAAGGGTTATAAGGCCATTTCCAAACAATGAGAAACTCATTCTACAGTGAGAAGGACTGTTTACAGTTGGAGAGCCTTCAAGACAGTTGCCAATCTTCCCAGGAGTGAGTGTCCCAGAAAATTCAGTCCAAGGTCAGACGGTTTAATGCTCAGAGATATAAAGAAAAACCCAAGAGCTACATGATGTGACCTACAGGCCTCTTCAGGCACATTAAATGTCTATGTTCATGACAGAACAATCAAAAAAGACTGCACAAGTATTTCAGGAATGGTGGCTAGGAAAAAATCCTCTCTCCATAAAGAACATGGAGCATGACTTGCATCTCCACAATCCGTATAAGTTCTGTAACAATATCCTTTGGACTGATGAGACCAAGATGGAGATGTCTGCTCACCATGCACAGTGACATGTTTGGCAAAAACCAAACACAGTGCATCACTACAAACACCTTATACCAACTGTGAAGCATGCTGGTGGTGATTTGAGCTTGCTTTGCAGCTATGGGAAACTTGCAGTCATTCAGACAACAGTGAACTCCACTTTATACCCGAATATTCTTGAGACAAATGTGGGCCATCTGTCCAGCAGTTTAAGCTGGGCTCAAATTGGGTCATGCAACAGGACAATGATCCCAAGCACACCAGCAAACTGATATCAGAATGGATAAAGAAGAAGAAAAAACGAAGGTGGAATGGCCAAGTCAAAGCCCAGACCTCAACCCCATAGAGATATTGTTGCTAAAGGTGGTTCTGAAGAAATGTTACTGAATTATAGGGTGTACTTATTTCTCCCCTATGTGGTTTCTGAATGTTGGTTTACTTTTTGAAGAAAGAAAAAGACTACACACTACTACAGAAATCTGTTGTGTTTTGTTGTTGTCACCTGCGGTTATTTGTTTGCTTATAGGGTTAGGGTTAAGTGAAGACCAGCTAATTGTTATTCAAGCCCTGATGAATAAAAACCTCGAATTGAAGGAGGGTGTACTGTGTTTTTCCCATGACTGTATGTTCTGCTTTTTTTGTTTTTGTTTTGTAGAAACACATGAAATAAAATAAAAAAATGACTCACTCTCCAGCAATACACGACACCTTCATCCCTCTCAACGTTCAGGATTTGAGTGTCAACAACCAGCACGTCCTCTTTACAGCACAAAACATGCAACATGAAAACAACAACAACAACATATAAGCTTTCATATATACTTAACGAATCATTAAACAGCGTGAATTCAGGTAATGTGGGACCCTTCGACTCGTTTATTTTCTTGCCTGATAAACGCAAGTCAAAACTTTCGTTACTAACAATTGGTGTGGAACTGCTTTATAAGCAGGAAAAAGCTCACTTAATTCACGTGACGTCATATAAAGGGGTGTTGTCATCATCAAACAGGAAGGTGACCCCAAAAATCTTGAGGAATTAAACATGATATGAGATTTGCCTATAAGATTATACAACGGTCATGACTAATATATTCCACATATTTAATAATCTAATTATTGACCTTATTCTGAGTAAGGCAATATTCTGATTAAGGTGTTTACATGAGTTTCTTTTAGAATATTCCTTTCACGTTCCCGTTTTAAGTTACAGAACATAGATCGATTAATGGCACAGGTCATTACGCCACGCCCCACGCCGTTCCCTCCAGAATTTCACATATCAACATAGAGTTCGTCTTAGTTATGGTACCGTATACAGTATTGGGTTTTTAGTTTTACGAAAGCTTCAAGTGCAGTTAATTATTTGTCGTGCTGTACGTGCAAATAGACGACTGCTTGGAGCGTGGGCTGCGTCGCAAACCACGTACTTACCGTCTATATAGTAGCCAAAATACATGTATTTCTCCTACTGTATAGTAGGTAAGTACGCGCTTTCGTAC
Organism: Ictalurus punctatus; assembly: GCF_001660625.3. NCBI lineage: Eukaryota > Metazoa > Chordata > Actinopteri > Siluriformes > Ictaluridae > Ictalurus > Ictalurus punctatus. The sequence continues at coordinate 1,199,039 of NC_030429.2, forward strand.
GCAGCCGTGCTCTCTTTTGCCGTAAAACGGTTGAGCGCTGCCGTGTGTACGTGTCCTGTCGCAAAATGCGGTGAAAACTCTCACGGTGTTAATAGTGTGATTAAAGTGTGTACATGTCTGCAATGCGACTAAAACAGGAAAACTCCACACTTAATTCCATTTGTGTTCACTTCGAGTATGACTTTAATCCGATTAAGGTCGTCAATGATCTCTGTTTACATGCTAGTTTCTTAATCAGAGTATCGTCTTAATCGGGTTAATATCGGATTACCGTTGTTCATGTAAACGTACTGATTGTTACTCAGGCCTAATAGTGAGTACGCAGGGATTTGTATACACATCATTTTACACATGTTAATGCTGCTACTGGACGTAAATGCAAAAATGTTATTAACCTTTCAGCTGCGTTTTTCGATTGTGATTTACTTTATCTGGTTGTTCTGAATATTTAAACAATAACCAAAAATATTAGATATGAGCTTGGAAACTACTGAAGATTCCTGTTAGGTCCTGAACCTGTTGTTATTGTACTTCTTAACATGTAGTTAGTTTTACTCTCTCTGCTGTGTTCATACAGGATTGAAATATGCTGATGGTGGACTTGGGTGAGATTTGTTGTTGTTATGATGTACTAATGTTATGACAAAGTCTGCAAGATATAAATAATGTTTTAAACATGTAAATGAGGATGAAAGAACACACGTGTTGCCAGATATAACATGAAAAGTGTTTTGTGTTGGGAATTTTGTTTCATTAAATGCCAAGAAAGCTTAGACACACTGGAAATAAATAATAATAATAGTAATAATAAATAAATAACCTTTCCCAATTTAAGTGAATTCACGCTCATTTTCAGCTGTCAAAACCTCTCTCTCTCACACACACACACACACACACTCACCTCTGAGGCTCCTCACGGTCTCCTCTTTGGCTACAAGTCTGGAAACAGCATCTCTCTGAATGTCGAAGGTTGAGGTTAATTGCAGCATGTTTGTGATTTTCAGGTTGTCCTTTCTCAGGCGGCGGAGTGAAACAGTCCCTGCTGCTGACTGGATCCAGGAAATGAGTCTAAGTCACGTCTCATCGAGTGAAGTGTGTTTATCGAGGCGTTATGGATTCTCAAACTTTTTCCTCAAGCACGAAAGCACTCCAGAGTGTTTAATAATGCCTCCTTCAGCCGACATTCCGACCTGTCACACTTTCCTTTAGTCCATAACGTGTCAGAACAATGGCTTCGTCTGAATATCCTACAGTCATTTAGTACTGTACGTCACCAAGAGGCTTTAACGCAACCTCCATAAACTCAGTTTCACTCACTCACACTCTCTCTCTCACACACACTCACACACACACTGTACTCGAACATGTTCAATGTGCTTATTCATGTCACTGGCTCAAGCGCTTTAACGACCCCCTACAACGTAACGGATTTGTATTTTGTTTTTATTTGTATTTTTATTTATTTTTTTAGTAAATGCACACTGTAGTAGTGTCTGCGCTCCGTCAGTTATCGGGAAGCATCTTGTTTAAAACACGCCCCCCTCCGGAGGGAAAACAAAAAGAGGAGGACGGACCCGTTTTCATTTGCTCACGTGCTGTCGGTCATGTTGTCACGTGACGCGCATCGAGGTTGAGCCCAGAGCACGCTGCATGTCCAATAGAGCAAATAATTAATAGTACAACAAAATATCTTCGCGCATTATTCAGCGACCCTGGAAACACTGTTACAGAAGCAAACTAAATTACCTAAGTCTAATGTATGGAATATGTAGGAAGAATGGAGTATGGAATATGTAGGGAGTATGGAGGGCATATTTAGGGAGTATGGAATATGTAGGGAGTATGGAATATGCAGGGAGTATGTAGGAAGTATAGAGGGTGTATTTAGGGAGTATGGAATATATGCGGAGAATGGAATATGTAGGGAGTGTGGAGGGCATATTTATGGAGTATGTACAGAGTATGGAGTATGTAGGGAGTATGGAATATGCAGGGAGTATGTAGGTAATATGGAGTATGTAGGTAATATGGAGTATGTAGGGAGTATGTAGGTAATATGGAGTATGGAGGGAGTATGTAGGTAATATGGAGTATGTAGGGAGTATGTAGGTATATGGAGTATGTAGGGAGTATGTAGGTAATATGGAGTATGTAGGGAGTATGTAGGTATATGGAGTATGTAGGGAGTATGTAGGTAATATGGAGTATGGAGGGAGTATGTAGGGAGTAAAGATAATGTAGGGAGTATGAGCACATGTAGGGAATAAAGAGTATGTAGGGAGTATATAGGGAGTAGGGAGTATATAGGGAGTATGTAGGGAGTATGGAGTATGTAGGGAGTATGTAGGGAGTATGGAGTATGTAGGTAGCATGTAGGGAGTATGGAGAATGTAGGTAGTATGTAGGTAGTATGGAGTATGTAGGTAGTATGTAGGTAGTATGGAGTATGTAGGTAGTATGTAGGGAGTATGTAGGGAGTTTGGCATATGTAGGGAGTATGTAGGGAGTTTGGCATATGTAGGGAGTATGTAGGGCGTAGGGAGTATGTAGGGAGTATGTAGGAAGTAAGGAGTATATAGGTAATATGTAGGGAGTATTTAGTATGTAGGTAGTATGTAGGGAGTATGTAGGAAGTAGGGAGTATTTAGTATGTATTGAGTATGTAGGGAGTTTGGCATGTGTAGCGAGTATGTAGGGAGTATTTAGCTAGTATGTAGGGAATATAGAGGTAGTATGTGGGGAGTATGGAGTATGTAGGGAGTATGGAGTATGTAGGTAGTATGTAGGGAGCATGGAGTATGTAGGTAGTATGTAGGGAGTACGGAGTATGTAGGGAGTATATAGGGAGTAGGGAGTATGTAGGTAGTATGTAGGGAGTATGGAGAATGTAGGTAGTATGTAGGGAGTATGGAGAATGTAGGGAGTATGTAGGGAGTATGGAGTATGGAGTATGTAGGGAGTATGGAGTATGTAGGTAGTATGTAGGGAGCATGGAGTATGTAGGTAGTATGTAGGGAGTACGGAGTATGTAGGGAGTATATAGGGAGTAGGGGGTATGTAGGTAGTATGTAGGGAGTATGGAGAATGTAGGTAGTATGTAGGGAGTATGGAGAATGTAGGTAGTATGTAGGTAGTATGGAGTATGTAGGTAGTATGTAGGTAGTATGTAGGTAGTATGGAGTATGTAGGTAGTATGTAGGGAGTATGTAGGGAGTTTGGCATATGTAGGGAGTATGTAGGGAGTATGTAGGGAGTTTGGCATATGTAGGGAGTATGTAGGGAGTAGGGAGTATGTAGGGAGTATTTAGGAAGTAGGGAGTATATAGGTAATATGTAGGGAGTATTTAGTATGTAGGTAGTATGTAGGGAGTATATAGGAAGTAGGGAGTATTTAGTATGTATGGAGTATGTAGGGAGTTTGGCATATGTAGCGAGTATGTAGGGAATATAGAGGTAGTATGTAGGGAGTATATAGCTAGTATGTAGGGAATATAGAGGTAGTATGTAGGGAGTATATAGCTAGTATGTAGGGAATATAGAGGTAGTATGTAGGGAGTATGGAGTGTGTAGGGAATATGGAGTATGTAGGCAGTATGTCAACTCCCAGTTTGGTATAAATTGATGCTGCATTTATTCAGAGCACCTCCATCTATTATACAGCAGATGACGCCATTATACAACACTCAACTACGGCATCTGTTTGCTCCATTTCTTTTACTGCCAAAGTTGCCAGATCTACGAACATTGCTCTCTTTCTCAGTGCTGCTGGGTTTATTTTTCAGACCGGTTGTTTTGTTCGGTTGTTGGACGTTTTGTACACTATATATTAATATAAATGCTTTGCAAGCAAACTAGACAACCGTTTTTGTAAAAATTTCAGCTCTAGTGTCATAACATATCAGTCCTATAATATTCTGAAGAGCTTCCTCTTCCCCCCTAAATGCATTACATGTAAGTAGATAAAAAAAAATATCCATGTCTTTATGCATTTTCTGTACTGCTTATCCTACACAGGGTCGCGGGGAGCCTGGACCCTATCTCAGGGACTCAGGGCACAAGGCATCCTGGGGGCCAACCCATTGCAGAGCACAATCACACACACACATTCACACACCACAGACAATCTAGAAATGCAAGTTGGCTTACAACACGTGTTTGGACTGGGGGAGGAAACTGGAGTACACGGACGAAACCCCCGAAGCACAGGGTCGACATGCAAGTTCTGCGCAAGCAGGGCGGACGTGGGGTTCAAATCCCCATCCCTGGAGGTGCAAGGCAAATAAGGCAGATACGAAGTACATAAAGTATATAATCCCCTATTGTGACACTTCTCCTGGGGCGGGTCAGAAATGAGGAACAGGAGGCAGGCTTGCGACAGCACAAAAAGGCTCTTTATTCTCTCTGGTTTTTACTTTCGCTTTTCTCTGCCACACCTACACTTTTAAAATAGCTTAGTGGAATCACTGGGCCAAAATACAGATTAATGAGAGCCTTTACACATCTCTCTTCCTCTGACTCAGCAGGATCCAGAGGTACGAACTTCTTCACTGCAGCTGTTCATGTTTCTCAGAGGAGGAAAAAAAGACAGATAAATGTACTAAATGAAGATGTTAAACTGATCAAACTCGGATAAGTACTGAAAAGCAGCCCCATCCACGGCAATATCGATCGACAAAAGCACAGTTTATATGGAATTGGGCTTTGGATAATAACGAGCCACTATGCTCTAATCTTAAAGCAGGAGTGTCATAACTGTGGCCTGCTGCCATTTGTAAATGACCCTAGAGGTATTTTAGAAATAAAATTAAAGTTGGTCCCGCTATTAAAGAAAGTTTACGTGAGTACATTTGCAGAGTTGTGTAGCCTGCATGGGGTTGGTAATTGAAGTCCAGTTTGGTGTTCGCTACACAAATAAAATCATCTAAATGTGCTAAACAGTTTTTGCTTAATGACTTACTGGTCATTAGTATTCATGCAACCCCCTCATTATACAAAGTAAACAAGTCTCTGATTGCACTAATAATGAGATTACAAAATGTGTAGAACAAGTTCTGAATTTGTACATAAGAAAGCCAATACGCATGAGGAACTTGATCATGAGTGTATGCATAGCTGTACACAATGGAAGTTGATAAAGTCCCACATTTTCTAAATAGCTTTACTTGTGCATGGCCACACGTATTTGCATAAAGAACCACCTCACACATCACTGTATACGGTAAACAATATCCGTTTGTAAAAAGCTCAGTCATAAGGTTTAAGGAGATCACCAGTGGACGAAGTAAAGTAAAACCCAAAATAGTTATTTGCTACTTTTGAGAGTCGTGTGTCTTAAAAATAGATTTACATATCTTTTTGGAGTTTACATGTGTGCATTCTGCTACCCCAACCTTTTTAAAAATAATAAAATAAATTTAAAAAATAGAAAAAAAAGGGGGGAAAAAAACTGCAATGGTGTGAAAATCCCTTATTATTGTAGGCTTTTGTAACAAGAAATGTAACCACATTTAATTCTTTTCCATTTAAAATTGGAAATAAACAGAAGGTTGTAGAATTTAGAAATATTTACAACAAAGAAAGTAATATTCGGGATCTCTAGTTCCCTATTTAAATGTGCTGCTTTGTACAAGAGGTCAGATTCGTCTAATCTCTTCTGTTGAACTCTTCTATTTGATCTAAAACGGATCATAAGGTTGTACACAACCTTGTGGCGTACTAAATACTAAGAAACCCATGGAAATATTTCAAAGATTGTACTTATAATGATGATAACGAGTCTTTATTGGTCACATATACATTACAGCAGTGTGAATTTTGTTTATCTTCGCACATCCCAGCGTGTTAGGTGGATGGGATCAGAGCCCATGGAGTGGGGAGGGTGGCAGCTTGGTGGTGCTGGGGCTTGAACCCCTGACCCTGATCAATATCCCAGAGCCTTAAGTGTCAAGCCACCACTGCCCTACTTTTCACTCAAGTTGTTGTCAATAAATTAGTAAAGAATGCAAAATAGAAGAAAATCCACATGATTGATAAATGAGACTCCTGGAGATCTTTGTTTCTGATCATGATTACCTACATGGGTATGTGGCTCAGTGTGGAATACATCATTGTGCCCTTGCGGGAGCTCATAAACAGAGCAAAGCCCACATGCTCGTGTAATAACGGGGATGTAATTGCTATGAGTGCTAAATCTGAGAGGTCATTATGGTGTGGCTCACAGAAGGAGGAGCACAGAAGGGAACCGCGCTGGCTAAAGAGAGAGCAAGCGAGGCGTATTACTCGGTATGGAAGAGAACAGTGGCGGTGCTTAAAGAAAGGTTTGTACAGTACACAGCACATTGAAATGGCCACCTCAGTATAACATAGAGCCTGTACCGTGTATGACTAGACAACAATCAGACCCCCTGTGAGTGCAAATAATAACGTGATCAAAAATGACATGATCTCTACAAGAAGCAGAGATCTATGCATTATTCCCTGTTTTTTGGTGTGTGTGTGTGGGGGGGGGGGGGGGGGGGGGTGTTTATGCTACGGAAACTATGCTTAAAAAATAAATGAAAAAGAAGCTCTGAAATACCAAAACATCAGATTTCTCTTACAGCTGCCGCATGTCGAGGCACTCCTGTGCATGACAGTGTGCACCTGGAGGGCAGTTATTTTAGCACAGGCAGTTGCACGCTCACCATTTCACCAACTCTTGCCAGCAATGCCTGAGTGTGTTTAACCAAAGAGAACTGAGGGAGAAAGAACACAAGACACACCACGAGAACAGAAATGACTAAGGACATGTTTGTACCTGCTCTGATGAAACATTTAAAGCTTGAGGTTACAAGTGGACACAGGGATTGTGAGAAGGACTAAAGCACTAATACAGATGGGGTAGTATGAAGTTGCAGTTGTGAGTGCAACACTATAGACGTGCTATGTGATCTGTTACCAGGCTGTGTCAGGACTTGCTGGAATGCATTTTCCTGCTCAGCTGCTCAGTCCTTTATTCCTGAAGAGAATTCCTTCGACATACACGTGCGCGCGCACACACACACACACACATTCACAAGTACAGACAGATCCACCAGTACTAGCAAGCAAATACCCATGTAAAGTCCTGCTCCAAAAATACAACATTTTACAGTTCTAATGGTAGCTCCTGGTGTGTAATATAACATGTACAAAGCCTTGTTTGTGATTCCTACTGTATAGACCCTGCTACTGGCCCTGTGGACATTTCAGGCCCACATAAGTATAAGAGAACCTCTATTTCTCTTGGTTAATGATTTACCGTTTCCTTTCCGTTGAAAAGAGGAGATGATTCAGTTCTTGAACAATAAGATTATTGTTATGACTAAAATGTGTTTTGAATCACTCTGTGACATGTTTCCTGCAAGATATAATTACCATAATAAGCCCCCCCCTTCCTCTCACTCCGACCTGTCTCATGGCTCTTGGGTTAGGTGGGTTGTGCACTCTTACTCACCAAGCTAGGGTACACAGCTTGGTTTACCCACGTCATTGTGGTAGAGAATTCTGTCAACAACAAACACACACACACACACACACCAAGACATGGACACACATACACTTTTTTCACTTAAATAATCATAGTAGTGCTGCTCATATTTGTCCACCTTTTGAAGAGAACTGGTACAGAAATCGTAGTTTCATAATGATATTTTTTTTCAACCAGGTAATTATTCATGGAACAGTATTGGTTGCCAGAAAAATATGAAGGGGGTCTTTTGGTATCTGTATAAGATCCAGTGTATTGGTTGCTCACGCTGTACATATAGACATATGAGAAATAAAAAAAAAGAAGTATCGCTAACCAAAAAAGTACTGCATCAAGTCAAAGAAAAAAAACAACTCGTTCCAGTCAGTAAGTCCGGTCCTTTCAGACATTTGACCTTGCTGTAACCTTGACCCTATTTGCATCAATTTCCACAATGTAATCAGTTCATCTGCTGGTTACACTGATAATTCTGTATAAACCCTACAAACATTCAATTCGTGTTGGGCCACCGCAAACCTCCCGAACAGCTTCATTCACCCTGTGCATCTGTACTGGAGGATAAACACCATTTTTTCAAACTATATTTCCTCAGTAGGTGTTGGAACATGTGTTTAAACACATGACCTCAAAATCTCCTAAAGGTGATCAATTAGGTTGAGATCTGGTGACAATGAAGATCATACAGTATCATTAGATTTACAAACCTTTCAGTGAGCCTTGGGGAGAAGGATATTTTCATCCTGGAAGAGACCACGCCCATCAGCATAGAAATATTTCTTCATAGGTGATGAGTCAGAATAACTTTGTGTTGATGTGGAGTGACTCTTACCTGTAAGTGGGCAAGTCGATTCCAGCAAAATGCATAACAGCATAACAGTACCACTGGTTTCCACTTCTCAATCAACCAACTGTGTGTCCATCCATCCATCCATCTTCTATACCGCTTATCCTTTTCAGGGTCACGGGGAAATCTGGAGCCTATCCCAGGGAGCATCGGGCATAAGGCGGGGTACACCCTGGACAGGGTGCCAATCCATAGCAGGGCTCCATCTGTGTGTGTGTGTGGGTGTGTGTGTGTGTGAATTTGTAAAAGCAAGCTTTTTCAGAAAGGACAGCCTTCTGTGAGAGCAAAACTTGTAAAGGAGAAATGATTTATTCCTTTTAACTTGAGGCTTTAATGAGTCACTCCTGTTCATTTGGCAAACGCTTTTAGCCAAACTAACATATGAGGCCAAATACAAACCTTTTGGTATCTGTATAAGATTCCGTATATGGGTTGCTGTACATATAGACGTGACGAATTAAAAGGAAAAAAAAGTATCAGAGTCCAAAACAATAGCAAGTCCAAAAAAAAATTCACTGCCGCCAACAAGTCCAGTCCTTTCAGACATTTGACCTTGCTGTGACCTTGACCCTGATTGGATCAATTCCACACTGTAATCAGTTCATCTATTGGTTACACTGATAATTCTATATAAACCCTACAAACATTCAGCCACTTGTTCTTGAGACATCACGCTAACGATAATCTCTGATGGATACATGGTCAACCCTAAAACATAATTCCTAATGTGCATAAGAATAACATGAGGCAAAATGCAAACCCAGCATAGAGTTAGTTTAAGGTAAGTTTCCAGAACTTACCTTAAGCTATCTGTAGGAGGAACAGAGAGCCATAAAGTTTTATTTGTATAGAGCTTTTAACAACAGACATTGTCCCAAAGTATCTTTATAGAAATATATAAATTCAGGATATAGATTTTCAGTGTATGAATTTATGCCTAATGAGCAGCCAGAAGCGACGGTGATGAGGAAAAACTCCCTGAGACGATGTGAGGAAGAAACCTTGAGAGGAACCAGACTCCGAAGGGAACCCGTCCTCATCTGGGTCACAACGGATAGTGCGATTATAAATAAATAAATAAATCCCTTCTATAAATGTGCTGATACTACATGTTAAAAAATTTTTCCACCAGGAAAATTCATTAGAGTTTTTACATGAAGTCTGTTTTGTTGAACTTCTCCACTGTTCACTGATGGAGACTCGAGTGCAGAACTGTTTGTGGCAGTTGTAGTCCTAAAGTCTTTTCAGTGGAAACAGAAAAAATGGTTTTACCATGAGCTGGTGGTGACGTGATGGATTCAATGCTGTCTTTGTTAGTATGGTAGATAGTTTCCAAGTAGGAAAGCCACACGTTTTCAGGGCTTTCAAGTGTCATCTGTATCTAGTAAAGATTTTGCACCCATACAGAAGAGTGCATCTGCATGGCGGACCAGACCCCTTGTATGCAGGACTGTCTGATTAAATGATTATTCTAAGTCTTCCCAATGCTGGTATATGGTGGTTCTTTTCTTGTTCGTTATGAAGTATTCTGTCTTGGAGACTAAACATAATACTATACTGGCACTCCTCTTGATGGTTGCTATAGTGATAGGGACTGCATGTAAAAGTAATGTGATATTGTCATGTAATATCAGAGAAGGAACTCTGGACTACAGTTCCCAGCAGCCACTGCGCCACACCATCATGTCACATAACCACCTGCACCTGAACTTATGGGTATTTATAGCCACAGTTTGCATTACACTGGTTGTCTTATGTTTGTCTTTCTTTGCCGTTGTCTCTGTTGCTGTGTTAATGGTTTTTGTTTCACGGTTAGTCTTTGCCTTAGTATTTTGCCACAAGTTTTATAGCTACTGTTTTGTGTTTCGGTTGTATATAAATAAAATCCTCCCTGCTTGTCTGAGGACGCCGCTCAGCATCCCTGTTCAGCTGAGGACGCCACTCAGTCTCCCTGTTCAGCTGAGGACGTTGCTTGCTTCCCGGTGTGGCCAAGAGCACCGCTTTTCTTCCCTGCTCTTCCTCAGACGTCACTACACCAGGCTCCGCTTCGGACATTGCTCTGCCTTCCTACTCCACTGAGGACGTCGCTTCACCTTCCTGCTCAGTTGAGAACGTTGTTCCGCCTTCCTGCTCAGCTGAGGACATCGCTCTGCCATCCCTCTCTTCTGAGAACGTCGCTCTGCCTCCATGCACTGCTGAAGACGTTGCTCCCTTTTTTTTTGCTTTGCACCGTATATCGCTCCCCCTTCCTGCTCCATGAAGGACATTGCTCCCCTTCATGCTTCACGGAGAGCACCGCTCTTCCCTCTGGCCTCACGGAGAAACTCGCTCCCCCCTCTGGCCTTGCAGAGAACCTCGCTCCCCCTGTGGGCCTGTGGAGAACTTTGCTCCTCCCTCTGGCCTCACGGAAAACTTCACTCCCCCCTCAGACCTCGCAGAGAGCGTCACTCCTCCCTCTAGCAGCATGGGGAATGTCACTTCCCCCTCAAGCTCCACACTGAGCTTCATTCCTCCTGCTGGCTGTGCAGTAGCCATCTCTCTGCATTCAAGCCAGGCCGGGGATATCATGTCGTCTCTCTATGGTGCATAAGAGACCACTCCACAGCTGAACCTCAGAGAGCACGCCCAATTCCTGTCTGAGGCTGACGTCAAGGCCAACCAAGTTCTGCTCACGCCAGAGTCTGCTGATACAGCCGACCAAGTTCTGTTCCGCTGAGGACGTCGCTCTGCCTTATTGCCCTGCTGAAGCTGATGACCCAGCTTCCCATGTCTGGGTGCTGTCTAGCGACCCCAGCCAGCCTGCCCCAACTTCATGCCTGCCCCACGGCTCCTTGAGGAGCTTGCTATCTGTTGGACAATGTCTGCCTCGGGACCTAAGGCGCTGTGAAGACATTTTGCCTAGAGGGCCAGGACCACCAGGGGAGGGAGTGTTTTCTGGAGCTCTGGGAGTAGTGCCTTTTGGAGGGGAGGTCCTTTCATGTAATATCAGAGAAGGAACTCTGGACTACAGTTCCCAGCAGCCACTGCGCCACACCATCATGTCACATAACCACCTGCACCTGAACTTCTTCTGAAATTCTTGTTAACGAGCACTTACGGGTACAGTTTGCATTACACTGGTTGTCTTATGTTTGTCTTTCTTTGCCGTTCTCTCTGTTGCTGTGTTAATGGTTTTTGTTTCATGGTTAGTCTTTGCCTTAGTATTTTGCCACAAGTTCTATAGCTACTGTTTTGTGTTTCGGTTGTATATAAATAAAATCTAATCTGCACTTGCATCTGCCTCCAATCGTGACAGATATACCACACTCTAAAAAAACATGGGTTAAAAACAACCCAAAGTGGGTTATTTTTAGCCCAATGCCTGGGTAAATATAAGACAGAACACATTTTGGGATAAACTAACCCATCAAGTTGGGTTGTTAATTTTAATCCAGGAAATGGGTTGTTTTTCAACCCAAAGGATGGCTTAATTTTTGCAAAAATGGTGGGTTAATTTTATTTAATAAATCGGTTAATATTTTCAGGGTTATTTTCACCATTTGAAAATGTCAAATATACCGCATTATAAACAAATATGATATCATATATCTATCTATCTATCTATCTATCTATCTATATATATATATATATATATATATATATATACATCAACACGGTATCTCCTTTATTTATACACAAGAAGGTGTTCAGAAATGTTAAGTGTTAAAGTGGTGTTTATATATAGACTGTCACATAATGGAGGTCAGGATGGATGCAATTGCAGTTAAAAGCCTTAATGAAGATTACAATATCCAGAGGGCAAGCCAAAAGATATAAACAAAGATAGGCAGAGATCAGGCGAACAGGCAAACAATCCAAACAAGGCAAGGCAAAAAGACTAGGTCGAAAACAAGAACAAAGTCAAAACCAGAATAAACAAACAAGGTATCAAGGCTTGGTAATGGCAGAGACAAAATGTAACATATTACTTTTCAAAGACATTGTGCGTGAGAGTCTCTTTTATGTCTGGTGTGATTGTGAGTGTAATTGGGAACAGCTCTTATTAGTCCTCAGGAAAAGGTGACGTGTCTGTGTGTAGCTTGCGTTACAAACAAGTAAGCCAAAGCTAACAAAGATAGTGGTGCATTTAGTGTATAGTAAACCAGATCGTTATCGTACAGTTTTGCTTTTTTTTTTTAGAGTACAGTAATGATTTTATGGATAAGTATATTGATATGAACCTTCTTTCTCCAAATAAATCGAACAGTCTGTCCTTGTAAAAACCGCTTCCTTCAAACAGTCTCACAGTGCCAATAAGTGCACAATATAATAGGAATGAAGCTGAATTCACTAAGAATGCTAGCCACCATCTTGTCCCAATGCATAACAGACATTCTTACACTCGCAAAGCAAATTTGGGCAGGCCATTATGTGCAGTTCTAGTACCTGCTATGGATGCTTGGATAATTAAGCACAGCTGCAACAGTAATCCACAGTTATAGACTTTCAAAAATGCCTCATCGGCTGGAGGTTCAACCCCAAATACCACAGACAGAAATGTATCCTCACCCCAGTGAGAGGAGCATGAGCTCGCGCTCCCTGGAGGACCAAGGCTTTTCTCTAGACAGGGGTCTGCCTGGGAGTGGTATCACAGAAGCACTGGGGACATAGGGAATCCGAGTGTGAAGACAGAACACATGAATCAGCTGTAACCTTAGTACAGCTCCTGACTCAGGTCTTATATGACTGATTGTTATCAGTTTGTAGACATGGTGTGTACATGGTGACTTCTGTATACATACTAAGGTAAAGTTTGGTAGTGTTCAACAAGGTTCTGTTTTAGGCCCACTGCTTTTTTCTCTATATATGCTACCTCTAGGTAAAATTAATTGTAAACATGGTATTAGCTTAAACTTTTATGCAGATGACACACAGTTTTATGTTTCAGCAAAGCCAGTTGAGAGACACCAGCTTAATGAAGTTGATGAATGTGTAAAGGACATTAGACACTAGATGCTCAGTAACTTCCTTCTACTTAATTCTGACAAGACACAAGTACATGTACTAGGAGCACATGCAGCTAAAAGTAAGCTTTCTGATTACATGGTAAATCTGGATAGCCTTTCAGATACATCATGTGCAGAAATAAAAGACCTTGGTGTGAGTATTGACTCCAATCTCTCATTTGAAGCTCATGTAGATAATATTACTAGGCTAGCCTTCTTTCATCTCAAAAATATTGCTAATATAAGAAATGTCAGTACATTATGCAGAAAACTAGTTCATGCTTTTGTTACCTCTGCATTGGATTATTGTCTTGTCTTACTGTATGGATGTTCCAGTAGGTGCATAAACAAGCGCCAGTTAGCCCAGAATACAGCAGCCAGTCTCTACTATAACCAGAAGATCTTATCTTATACACACTGCATTGGCTCCTAGTAAAATTTTGCATTGAATATAAAATACTACTATTTACCTATAAAGCACTGAATGGTTTTGTGCCACAGTACCCGAGTGAATTTCTGGTCTTTTATGATCTGCTATGCTCAAAAGGTGAAAAGGTTCAAAAGGCGCAGGCTCTTTTTTGGTACCTTGAATACTGTAGGCTACAGCAGGGGGCAGAGCTTTCTCTTGCAAAGCCCCACAGTTACGGAACTGGCTTCCAATTAGTGTTCGGGACTCAGACAGTCTCAATCTTTATGTCTACGCTGAAAACATATTCACAGGCATAGAGTCTTTTAGTTAATTTAACAGGGCACACCTGGGCAGCAAGAAACACCTGCCAGTTACATGTTCCAATATTTCTGACCACTTGAAAAAAATGGGTGGGTTCAAACAAAAGGGGCCAGTTGTTTAACACATATAGATGTAAATATCTGGAAATGAAATCTGAAATTCTGATATATCGTCTCATAGTCATCATTTGATGTCAAACCCAAATGTCTTCAATATATAGAAAAACACTAGAATTGGCCTTGCTTTTGGAACAGCAAGTTCCAAATTGGATACTTTTGGAGGGGACTAATTAACACACACACACACACAAACACACAGAGAGAGAGAGAGAAAATCCTGTAAACCATCTCTCATTAAGCCCAGACTATATTTAAGGCTATATTATTACATCAAACCACACAGGTTAGAGATTAATCCATTAAAATAATTACCCTATTTTGATATACGGGGCATGAAATAAGCATGCTAATGTAGTCATGGCAACAGTAGTGCTCTACCATTAAATAAGGAATAAATTTAAATATTGTTACTTGTATTGTGCTGGACTGAGCCATCTTAATGAAACAGTATTTCAGGACAGTATTTCACAAAGCAAGAAGACTCGATAAACTAGGCAAATTTTTTGCCAATTTTGGTTGTTCAAAGGAAAATCTTAACTGGATTTTAAGTGTGTGTGTGTGTGTGTGTGTGTGTGTGTGTGTGTGTGTGTGTGCGTGCGTGCGTGTGTGTGTATCTATGCACATGCCAAGACCTTTACCACAAAGTCACACGTTGACTGTATGACTTATTATTTTGTTATAAAATACCACAAATCAAGAGCTATCTGTCCCTGGAACCTTCTCTCGGAGTTCCTGCCTTCTGGCCTAGGGCCTGAGAGGCATGGAACCAGAAGGGATGGTGTTTAAATGGCTGGATAACCAACAGTATACCAAGATGTCACTCACAAAGAACAAAACTCACCCTAGGACCAATTGGAAGGGTACTCGGATAAGAATGCCACCATCACACCACTGGGAGGGTAAATACTGATCTTCAGAAGTACACAGGGACACCCAGGTAGCTGCAGCATCGATCTCCTGGACTGGCGCACCTCTCGGTAGTGCCCATGAGGATGAAACACTCCTGGTGGAGGGGTACATCATTGTAGGTCTTCTAGCCCATTTGTAGGCCATACTGCAGAGTACTGCAAGGTCAATCACCTGGTTCACAAATTTGAGATACAAACAGATACATACCCTGGAACCCTGGGTTCGGCCACAAGGTCATTCGGCCAATATATGCAGGGTGAGCTTATTGAAGCCCTTTTGCTGTGGTGATCACCAGCACAAAGGGCTATCTATAATGCTGACTATTCCAAACTAGCATAGGTCTCATTGCTAGCATAGGGAGGTCTCATTGTTGGCCTCAAACTCGAGCTTGGCATGGGAGGCCATCTCGTTGGACTCAGGCTGGAGCTCTGGAGATGGGGTCGACACTTTAACCTCAGGCTGGCGCTCTGCAGGGATGCAGGCCGCCCTGTCTGTCTTTGGAGGGAGCGCTGCCGGAGAGCCCGACCTGTCGGCCTCTGGCTGGAGCTCTGCAGGGATGGAGGCCGCCCTGCCGGCTTCTGGAGGGAGCTCTGCTGGAGAGACTGCCCTGTCAGGCTCTGGAGGGAGCGGTGCAGGAGAGGCCGCCTGTCACTGCTGGCTCCCCCTCATAGTACGAGGTGAACGGCTGTACAGGTTCATCAGACAGTCTGGCCCTCCCCCCAAAAAAATTAAGGTCTGGGTTGAAGTCAGCACACCCGAACACCTTCACGAAGAGTTCCACAAACTGGGCTACATTACTATAGTTGCTGGATCCCATGGATATTAGGAGCTCCGCCCACTGGTGTGCTTGGCCATGGAGCCGTGACAA